>NC_140255.1:5689045-5696545 GCF_949987555.1 Borostomias antarcticus | reverse complement strand
GTGCTGGTCTCTCTCTCTCTGCAGGGTTATGTGCTGGTCTCTCTCTCTCTCTCTGCAGGGTATAGTGGAGGTGCAGGGTTATGTGCTGGTCTCTCTCTCTCTCTCTCTGCAGGGTATAGTGGAGGTGCAGGGTTATGTGCTGGTCTCTCTCTCTCTGCAGGGTTATGTGCTGATATCTCTCTCTCTCTGCAGGGTATAGTGGAGGTGCAGGGTTATGTGCTGGTCTCTCTCTGCAGGGTTATGTGCTGATATCTCTCTCTCTGCAGGGTATAGTGGAGGTGCAGGGTTATGTGCTGGTCTATCTGCAGGGTTATGTGCTGATATCTCTCTCTCTCTGCAGGGTATAGTGGAGGTGCAGGGCTATGTGCTGGTCTCTCTCTCTGCAGGGTTATGTGCTGATATCTCTCTCTGTTTGCAGGGTATAGTGGAGGTGCAGGGTTATGTGCTGATATCTCTCTCTGTCTGTTTGCAGGGTATAGTGGAGGTGCAGGGCTATGTGCAGGTCTCTCTCTGCAGGGTTATGTGCTGATATCTCTCTCTGTTTGCAGGGTATAGTGGAGGTGCAGGGCTATGTGCAGGTCTCTCTCTGCAGGGTTATGTGCTGATATCTCTCTCTCTGTCTGTTTGCAGGGTATAGTGGAGGTGCAGGGCTATGTGCAGGTCTCTCTCTGCAGGGTTATGTGCTGATATCTCTCTCTGTTTGCAGGGTATAGTGGAGGTGCAGGGCTATGTGCAGGTCTCTCTCTGCAGGGTTATGTGCTGATATCTCTCTCTCTCTCTGTTTGCAGGGTATAGTGGAGGTGCAGGGCTATGTGCAGGTCTCTCTCTGCAGGGTTATGTGCTGGTCTCTCTCTCTGTTTGCAGGGTATAGTGGAGGTGCAGGGTTATGTGCTGATATCTCTCTCTGTTTGCAGGGTATAGTGGAGGTGCAGGGTTATGTGCTGATATCTCTCTCTGTTTGCAGGGTATAGTGGAGGTGCAGGGCTATGTGCTGGTCTCTCTCTGCAGGGTAATGTGCTGATATCTCTCTCTGTTTGCAGGGTATAGTGGAGGTGCAGGGTTATGTGCTGATATCTCTCTCTGTTTGCAGGGTATAGTGGAGGTGCAGGGCTATGTGCAGGTCTCTCTCTGCAGGGTTATGTGCTGATATCTCTCTCTGTTTGCAGGGTATAGTGGAGGTGCAGGGCTATGTGCTGGTCTCTCTCTGCAGGGTTATGTGCTGATATCTCTCTCTGTTTGCAGGGTATAGTGGAGGTGCAGGGCTATGTGCAGGTCTCTCTCTGCAGGGTTATGTGCTGATATCTCTCTCTGTTTGCAGGGTATAGTGGAGGTGCAGGGCTATGTGCTGATCGCCCACGTGTCTGTGAGTGTGGTTCCTCTGGACAGTCTTCGTATCATCCGGGGGAGCCAGCTGTTCAACGGCAGCTACGGCCTGGCCGTCCTGGACAACACCCTGCCGGGCGCCGGGGGGGCGGGGCTTCGGGGGCTCCGCCTTCGTAGCCTCACAGGTGAGGGGCTGTAACCTCATATCACTTAGAAGGGTCAGCTCGTTACTCTCCGCTGAGGACTTTGACCTGCTCTCTCTAACCGATTTCCTTGGGGGAGGGAGATTTGATTTGAACCTCATAGCCGGGGCATCGCCATGACAACCATAGACAACAGATGACAACATGGAGCAAAACAGTAATGTAATCATAGTAGGCTGCTATAACGAACCATATAATGAACCATAGACAACAGATGACAACATGGAACAGTACAGTAATGTAATCATCTAGGATAACTATATATATACATAGTTTAGCTGCTATAACAGTAATGTAATCCTAGTAGGATAACTATATATATACATAGTTTAGCTGCTATAACGAACGGCGGTAGAGTGCATTGTTTCTACTACCAACTACATCGTCCTCCAAGTAACCAGAGTTCCCAGAAGCCCTCCCTGCGGCACCTCACAAGTCGCTCTGTCTGAACGCACGGCTCCACAATACTCGACAACAGCGTGCCAACGGCGTTAGTCTCGCCCTCGGCGCTGATTGGCTAGAACCCGTGGTGCTCATTCGTCAATTCTTTTTTATTGGGAGATTCAGCTGTTTAACGTAGCAGCACCGGACCAGGAATCAGTCAACTCTGGAGCGGGCGGAGTCCAGCGTCTGGACCCAGGCTAGAGGTGCTGATAGTGACGGCCCGGTTTGGAAGTGGGTCACTGTGGAAATGGTGACCCTTTGGCTCAGATTTCATGTCACAGAAATGTTCAGGTGTCGGAAATTATAAAAATGTTATCAACATCGTTGTAATGCGTTCAAATGCAATTTTTGTTTTAGCATGTTTTATTGTATTTGGTAAGTCGATCAATTACTCGACAACGTCAGGCAAGGTTATGAATTGTCTTTGTTTAATGTACTGTAAGTAATCCCAGAAAGTAACCATTGTTGCCAGCTAACAGCACCAGAGAGCACCTGTCCTTCTATCTGCTGTTACTGAGTTCACATCACTGTCATCATCTCACCTCCATCACTCTGTCCTCCCTCCTGCCTGTCTACCTGCCTGTCTGTCTGTCTTCCTGTCTGTCTGTCTGTCTGTCTTCCTGTCTGTCTGTCTTCCTGTCTGTTTTCCTGCCTGTCTGCCTGCTTGCCTGTCTGTCTGCCTGCCTGTCTTTCTGTCTCTGTCTGCCTGTCTGTCTCTCTGTTTGTCTCTCTGTCCTCCCCTCTGTCTGCCCGTCCGTCTGCCTGCCTGTCCGTCCGTGTGTGTGTGTGTGTCCTGCAGAGGTCCTGCTGGGGGGGGTGTATATTTGGGGGAACCCCCAGCTGTGCTTTCCCGACCCCCAGGGACACGTGTGGAGGGACACAATGGATGAGCAGAATGTCCACGCCAAGGAGCTCCGCCTACAGGCCCAGGCCCCCCACTGTGAGACTCACAACACACACACACACAAGCACACACACACACACACACATGCACACACACACACATGTACACACACACACATGCACACACACACAAGCACACACACAATTACACACACACACACACACACACACACACACACACACACAAGCACGCACACACACAAGCACACACACACACAGTACAAGCACACACACATGCACACACACACACAAGCACACACACACATGCACGTGCAAGGCAAGTTTATTTCTATAGCACATTTCAGTAACAAGGCAATTCAAAGTGCTTTACATGAGACATTAAAAGCATCAAGACAAAGTGCAACACATAAAAGGTCATATAAAACGAAATGCAAAAAAGGACATTTAAAACAAAATGCAGGAAAAATAAAATACAGGAATAAAAGTTACA
Source organism: Borostomias antarcticus (assembly GCF_949987555.1). Lineage (NCBI taxonomy): Eukaryota > Metazoa > Chordata > Actinopteri > Stomiiformes > Stomiidae > Borostomias > Borostomias antarcticus. Next base: position 5,693,221 of record NC_140255.1, on the reverse strand, counting down.
CTGCAGTGTATGAATGAATAATTATTTGATTTAATAAAAAGCAGCGGCAAAAAGAAAAGTCTTCAGTCTTGATTTAAAAGAACTGAGAGTTGCAGCAGACCTGCAGTTTTCTGGAAGTTTGTTCCAGATATGTGGAGCATAAAAACTGAACGCTGCTTCTCCATGTTTTGTTTTAACTCTGGGGACAGAAAGCAGGCCTGTGCCAGATGACCTGAGAGGCCTGGATGGTTCATAACGTAGCAGCAGATCAGAAATATATTTTGGCCCTAAACCATTCAGTGCTTTATAAACCAACAGCAGTATTTTAAAGTCAATTCTTTGACAGACAGGAAGCCAGTGTTAGGACCTCAGAACTGGAGAGATGTGATCCACTTTCATAGTGAAGACTTGAGCAGCAGCGTTCTGAATCAGCTGCAGCTGTCCGATCGATTTTTTAGAGAGACCTGTAAACATACCGTTACAGTAGTCAAGTCTACTGAAGATAAACGCATGGACAAGTTTTTCAAGATCCTGCTGAGACATAAATCCTTTAATCCTTGATATATTCTTCAGGTGATAGTAGGCTGACTTTGTAATTGTCTTAATGTGACTATTGAAATTGCACACACACAATGCATGCACACACACAAACACACACACGCAAGCAAGCAAGCACACACACACATGCAAGCAAGCACATACAGTACATACACACAAGCACACATACACAAACCTGCGCATGCACACATGCACGCACGCATACACACACGCACACAAGCACATGCTCACACGCACGCACACAAGCACACGCACGTGCACACACACACACACACATGCACAAGCTATGTAGTCTATGCTGGTCCTGCTGTGTGTGTTTTGTTTGCGGTGGGCTGAGCTGACCTGGTTCTTGCCGTCCCGTCGTGTCTCAGGTCCAAAGTGTTCTGCTGCCTGCAAAGACCGGGGCTGCTGGGGAGAGACAGACCGGGATTGCCAGACCTGTGAGTCACACACACAACACCATAACACACACACACACACGCACCACCCTAATCCCCCCCCCTACACACACACACCACCCTAACACCCCCCCTACACACACGCACCACCCTAATCCCCCCCCTACACACACACACCACCCTAACCCCCCCCTACACACACACACCACCCTAACCCCCCCCCCTACACACACACACACACCACCCTAATCCCCCCCCTACACACACACACCACCCTAACCCCCCCCCTACACACACACACACACCACCCTAATCCCCCCCCCCCTACACACACACACCACCCTAATCCCCCCCCTACACACACACACCACCCTAACCCCCCCCCCCTACACACACACACACACCACCCTAATCCCCCCCCTACACACACCCCCCACCCTAACACCCCCCCACACACACACACACACACAAACACACACCCCCCACCCTAACCCACCTAAACACACACACACACATGTACACCTCCCGAACTAGGGATGTGCGGAGCGACTATTTTTACTGATGACTAGACGGTGGTTTAGTAACTGACTATACGCCTAGTCTAACTGGTCTACTGTAACTCGTATTGTATTGTTTTATTTTTTATATGGACCTGTGTCTGCAATGAAATGTATCTACTGTATCTATCTGATAGTGGTGTAACGGAGCGTAGCTTAGTTGATCCGTGGTCCGGATGCATCGCCCCCCCACGGCTCCACATGTATGTGGCAAAATGTAACTAAGTAATAATTCCCTAAAATGTTGATGCCGCCGTGAAAAGATAGGCAAGACAGATGCACGTGGCATGAGTGGCGTCAATTCAGCCAAAGCTAAGGTATGGCAAGGTCACCAGTCACCTGGCTGTGTGTCGCTGTATTCCAAATGCTAGGGCACTACCCTTCGAAAGGAACATAATCGGGGCCACGCCCACCTCCATGGGGGCAAAAGTACTCCCTTTGAAGGGCCCTTCGTAATGGTCATTACGAAGTCACTTTTGCTCCCTTCGCTCCCACAACTCTTTGCGACTGCGACGTCTCCGGTCAATAATTTATCAACAAATATGGTGGGCGGTGAGGCGACAGTAATTTGGCAACCTAGCTTAATGGTTTGCGGACATTGTAGCTAAATCTGCCATTGAAAAACAATATTTTTAGCAGATATCTTAGTTACATCATGATTGAACTAGCTATCGGTATTTTGCCCAAGTTAGCAGCTGCTGGTCAGCGATGAGAGATGGAACTCCAGCCCAGCTGATAACCCTCCATCGCGAGAAGGGAGGGTGCATCAGTCAACTGTGATCCTTGACAGTACCAGCCTACGTTATGTCTGAATACAATCCAACGGCTAATTTCCAATAAAGAATTCTTCCAGTGCACAAGCAACTCCCCCAAAGATAATAATGAGAAGCACAAGCTGGCAAAAGAGGAAAAGTGGAAAAAGTTCAAGCATAGTTGTGTTTGGCTGAGAGATGGATGTATATCGGACACAAAACTAGCAATAGCCGATCGGACACTGACCCCGTCATTTTGGGCTTATAATATCCTGAGATCAGGACACATCACTGTCCCTCTCCGAAGGTTAGCTTCAGTTAAGATAGGATTCATTCATAAACAATGGTTATGGTTAGTATAGCTTGTGACAGTCTGTTGACTCACGCGATAGCCCTTGTCTCGGGTCTTACAACCTGGTCTCTACAGCCTGGTCTCTGGTCTCTTACAGCCTGGTTTCTTGTCCTCGTTAATTGACTCGCTCCCGAGGCCACGTTGGCTACCTGTTCCTACTGCTGCTGGGGCAACATTATCGCCGGTCTTTTTACCAAAGAATGAATGCAGAGATGTCTGCTTCCTTTTCATTTTTATGTTTTAGTATTTTAGTAACTAAACAACTGCTGCCACACGCGCCAAATTAACAATAATGCATTGCACCTGCGCTGACCTACTCTGACTTCCATCAGGGCGGTAGGAACACACCATTTTTCAAGATAGGAGGAATACAAGTGTTGGGAAACATATAATACCTTGTGAAATCGACCATTTTGTTCTGATTTGCATTTTTAGTTATTTTATATGCATCTAAAAACAAAATAATCAATGCAGATGGACACAGAGAAATGTCATACATTTATTTAAAAAATGTACATTTAAATTTTCCCCTGAAAAGCCAAGGCCATACTGTACCTTGCCATACCCAATTGATGCCCCTGCGTGGCGTGTTTTACTCTGAAGCGCAATGATTGGTTGATTATGTAAAAAGCCCTTGTGTGTTCACATGAAGGGGGCATGTTGAATCCCAACTGCATTTCGCGTTGCAAAAAGTGAGAGGATCGGAAGAACTTGAAATGCTATGATCGGCTATAAATGTTATCTTGCACCGCTTATCTCTACAACCCCGTTTGTAACGTGCAATAACATTAATATAGGCCTATTCGTCTAGGAAGCACTTTCGCTTTTCCTAATTATCAGATATTGATCTCGAAGCAGGTATTGCGCAACACAGAGCAGGTATTGCGCAACAAGGAGCAGGTATTGTGCAGCATAGCCACATGCACAGCAGGCAGATAGGCCCTGCGTCATTTTTTCCCCCAACCAACTTCTGCCATAACCACGCCCCCACGAGTTTTCATTGGACAACCCTAACCCTAACCCTAACCCAATGAAAACTCGCAGGGCGTGGTTATGGCATTAGTTGGTTGGGGAAAAAAATCACGCGCCCTCCCTATACGCTCACTACACAGGTTGCGTAGGGCCCCGCAAATTACGTAAGGCCCTGCCTTCCCCTCCTCTCGTGCCAAAGCAGGTGTCAATCAGTTACACCGTGTCCTAACTACACGCGACGCGAGCGAGCGTCAGCGACAAAATGCGTTCCATTGCTTTGTTTTCTATTGTTATGTCCTAACAGGACGCGAGCGACGCAGCGCGAAGCGGCGCGACGTTTTAACTGCCCTTTTGATGCTCGCCCTGTTCCTATTTCCCTCCTGTCGCTCGCGTTGACAGGCGTTCCTTCTTTAACTGTCTTCAGTTGGGAATATAGACAAGTGACGTAACAGAACAGGAAATTTAACGGTTTCAGTTAGGACAGCAAGCATGCGATGTCGTGTTCTGTTGCTCGCGTCGCAAGCAGTTAGGACACGGGCTGTGTTCGGAATCGCTCCCTCGTTCCCTCACTCCCTATTCCCTATATAGGGATCACTATAGTGAACTAC
>NC_140255.1:5626545-5686545 GCF_949987555.1 Borostomias antarcticus | reverse complement strand
GGTGTGTGTGTGTGTGTATGTGTGTGTGCGTGTGTGTGTGTATTGGTAATGTGTGTGTGTGTGTGTGTGTGTGTGTGTGTGTGTGTGTATTGGTGATGTGTGTGTAAATCCTCTGTTCCAGTGTGTTATGGGCTGGGCATGGGCAGCCTCCAGAGCGTCTCCATGGTGACCTCCTCCAACATATATCAGTTCTCTGGATGTGACAAGGTCTTTGGAAGCCTGGCCTTCCTACCACAGAGCTTCGCTGAGTAAGACACAAACACACATACACACACACACACTCACGCACACTCACAGACACACACACAGACATATCTACACACTGTGTAGATAGGTAGATACAGTGTTCAGCTGTGTAGCTGATGGGCTGAACACGGTGTTGAAGCATGTCGCTGTGCTCTTGTGTTCAGCGACCCAGCGACCAACACTTCAGCACTGACCCTGCAGCAGCTGGACACCTTCAAGACACTGGAGGAGATCACAGGTAACACACTCTCTCTCTCTTTCTCTATCTCTATATCTGTCTCTCTCTATCGCTCTCTATCTCTCTCTCTCTATCTCTCTCTCTCTCTATTTCTCTATCTCTCTCACTATCTCTATCTCTCTCTCTATCTCTATCTCTATCTCTCTCTATATACAGTATCTCTCTATCTCTCTCTATATACAGTATCTCTATCTCTCTATCTTTATCGCTCTCTAGCGATCTCTCTATCTCTATCAATTCAATCTGCTTTATTGGCATGAATGTCAGGTAGACAATATTGCCAAAGTGTTGAGAAAAATACAACTCAATAATTACATGAGAAAACAATTAAGTAAACAGATAAATAGGTCATAAAATAGGTCAATAAAGATACAATTAACAAAAATAATACAAAATCAAATGTATCAAATGGCATGTAAAATAAATAAATAAATAAATACATAAACCAACAAACAAAAAAGAACCACATGAAGTAGAGGAGTGAATGAAAGGGCAGAGTTGAGCTGTGAGGAGGTTGTTATGTGTTGTTGTGCTGGTTTTCTCTCAGGCTGACATGCACTCACATATATTGCTGCTTCTATGGCTGTGATACTGCGTTCTCCAAGTATATGTTGCATTTTATTTTGGTCAGAGCGTATCAACATTTTTGAGCTTACATTTAATTTTTGTAAATAACTTTGTTCTAATATCTTCACAAGTTCTACATTGTAGCAGGGAATTCTAGCTCTCTCTGTGGACAGAGCTGACACAGCCTGTCTTCTCTAGACAGCCAGGTTTGCCTGTGTTCATGAACCTGATGAAGCCGTAAGGCGAAACGTGTTGTTCAATAAAATCTATACCTTATTTTCATCCGTTGTGTACGGCGTAACTTATTTCTATTTTTGAAGTCTTTCTCAGTTTCTCATCAGTCATGGCACTCAGATAGTTTGCCACCGTGTACTGTCTGTTTAGAGCCAAATAGCACTGAAGTTTGTTTTGAGTTTTTGTGGTAGATGTCCAACAGTTAAGGTCAACAGATAAGGTATTTTTCTTTACCTATGATTCGGTTGGTCCAGATGGTGTGAGGGCTGTCCAGAGGCCTTGTGCTGTTAGAGGAGGTGACCTCAGGACCAGCTGGCTGAGGGGACTCATCTCTATGTTCTCCTCTTGACAATGGAGAGCTTTGTAATGGTAGGAGTTGGGGTCACTTGTTTTTAGGTGCTTGTAAAATTTGATTACTCTTTATTGTATTGGGAATTGACCTAGCTCTGCTCAGCATCCATTCTTGGGGGCGTTTCTTTAGACTCTGAGAATGCTCTTGCCAATCTCAGTGTGTGTGGCTTCGATTGGGTGTTTGTCCCATTTTTCTAAGTCTTGATTTACAAGAGGACCCCACACTTCACTACCATACAGTAAAATAGGTTCATATTCAAATTATAGATTTGAATATTTTGAGCAGGTATATTGATGTTTTTTTTATAGCATAGAAGGGCTCTTCCCTTGTCTCTGACATCGTTAACAGCCAGATTGAAATTTCCTATAGAGGTAATTTTTAGTCCCAAATATGTGTAACTGTGTGTGTGTTCTATAACAGTGTAGTCCATGAAGAACCTATTTGGGTTTTCCTGACACCTGGGTCGTTTTTGGAAGACCATAATTCTTCGAGGTCGGATGCAGAGGATTCGTCGGCCAGTCTCTCATCAGAGCACTCAAGATGTTGGGAGTGAAGGGACTGCACAACAAAAGAGCCATCAAAAACATAACTGACGCAGCAAAAAAGGCATCAAGATGACTGTGGATCAAGTGGGGAGATCCGTGGACCACACAAGCTGCTGAGACACAAGCCGGGGCCTGATCAACCCCAGCAGGGTCACCTGGGCGAGGGTGTCTGATGTTGCGAGACCTGAAACACCCAGTGAACCCAGGATACATCACTGATGATATGTCTAAGTTGCACCAAAGTGTTAATTAGAACTAGTTTGATCTGGCCAAGCCAGTGACCTCCGGGAATAGGCCGGATGATGACCATGAAAGTATGGCGACTGCTGGAGAGACAGCTGACAACTGGAACGACAGTAACCGGGACAGAGAGGGCCAGCAACCCAAACTGCAGCTCCCGTGAGGGTGCATCCACAAACAAGCTACGGAAAACTCTACTGGATTATACCCCCAGGGGTGCCTGAGAGGGGGGGAGGATGAGCACCCCAACAGGACGGACAAACAGGCAACGACCCATGCTAACGGAAAAACGACGACGAGTGCAGTCTGTTCATGTGGCAAAGTCTGCAAGAACCAGCATGGCCTGAAGATCCACCAGGCCAAAATGAAATGTTTGACGGGGAAGCAGGTGGTGTAACGCACAGGTCCAGTACCTGGTGAGACGCAGGAGGAGCCCGGCCGGGAGACAACCCACAGTGCCCAGACCCTCCACGCTCCACAAGCCCCACCCTATGTCAGGCATTCAGAACATCGCCGGGTCATGTGGCCTGCTGCCAACAAGGAAAGAGAGTGGCTCCAGTTTGATGAAGATCTGGACCAAGTCCTTGAAGCTACTGCAAGGGGAGATGCAGACCAGAAGTTGCGGATGATGTCTGTAATGATCATCAGCATTGGTGCTGAAAGGTTTGGCATAAAGGAACAACAGCCAACCAGAGTTCTTGGGGAACCAAACAGACGGGAGGTGAAGATCAGCCAGCTTCGGCAGGAGCTTAGACTGCTTGGGCAGCAGTTTAAGCAAGCAAAGGGAGGAGGAGAAGGCCGGGCTGGCAGAGCTCCGCAACATGCTGCGGAAAAAACTCAAAACTCTCCGTCGAGCCGAGTGGCTTGTCTTCTTCTGGTGGTGAAGAAGGGGAAGGTTACAGACCAGTTTCGCTTCTCACTAGGAGGCATCCAGATTCCATCTGTGGGAGAGAAGCCAGTTAAGAGCCTGGGCAAAATCTATGACTGCACCTTGAAGGATACCGCAGCACTCCAAGCAACAACGGAGGAGTTGGGAACCTGGCTGATAGCAGTGGATAAGTCAGGGCTACCAGGCAAGTTTAAAGCCTGGATCTACCAACATGGCATCTTGCCACGACTCCTCTGGCCACTGCTGGTCTATGATGTGCCAATGACCACCGTCGAGTGCTTCGAGAGGAAGGTCAGCTGTTTCCTGCGGAAGTGGTTGGGCCTACCGCGAAGCCTCAGCAGCATCGCCTTGTACGGGAGGAACAACAAGCTGAAACTGCCCTTCAGTAGTCTGACGGAGGAGTTTATGGTTACCCGAACAAGAGAGGTGCTGCTGTATAGGGACTCCAGTGAAGTCTCCTCGGCTGGCATAGAAGTAAGAACCGGCAGGAAGTGGAAGGCTCACGAGGCAGTCAACCAGGCTGAGTCCCGCTTGCGACACAGTGAGCTGGTGGGAACAGTGGCATCCGGACGGGCAGGTCTCGGGAGCCACCCAAGACTTCACTACAACAAGGCCAAGGGAAAGGAAAGACGCCAGCTGATCCAGGAGGAGGTCCGAGCAGGGGTGGAGGAAGCCCGCTGCAGTAGGATAGTAGGGATGCAGCAGCAGGGGGCGTGGACCCGATGGGACGAGGCAGCTGACCGGAAGATATCGTGGACAGACCTATGGAGATCTGAGCCACACCGGATCAAGTTCCTCATTCAGTCGGTGTACGATGTACTCCCAAGCCTGTCCAACCTCTTCCGCTGGGGCTTGGCCGAGAATCTACTGTGCCCTCTCTGCCAGAGAGGTGGATTGCTGGAGCACATCCTGAGATGCTGCCCAAGGGCACTAGGAGACGGGCGTTACCGCTGGCGCCATGACCAAGTGCTGCGGGTCATCGCAGAGGTCATCAGCACTGGGATCTCCACCAGTAAACACCAACAACCAACAAGGCAGTCCATCGCCTTTGTTAGGGCTGGGGAGAAGCCACAGCAGCGCCGGAGTCAAGCAGGGGGGCTGCTGGCAACAGCTTGGGACTGGCAGCTGAAGGTCGACCTAGGGAGACAGCTCAAATTCCCGGAGAACATCGCAGTGACTGATGTTGCGAGACCTGAAACACCCAGTGAACCCAGGATACATCACTGATGATGTGTCTAAGTTGCACCAAGTGTTTACTAGAACTAGTCTTGTCTAGATTCACTGTCAGGGCCCAGGTCTGACGCAGGTTTTGCAGGTAATCCAGTTGCTATTGTAATGCCTCCTTAGATGGAGCAAGCAATATTAGATCGTCTGCAAAAAGTAGACATTTAATTTCTGTGTCAGAGAGGGTGAGACCAGGGATATCTGACTGTTATAGTGATTTTGCTAATTCATGGATATAAATGTTAAACAGGGTGGGGCTGAGACTGCAGCCCTGTTTCACTCTATTTTGGGGAAAGAAATCTGTTTCCTTATTGCCAACTTTTACAGCACATTTATTATTTGTATACATTGCTTTAATTATATCATAGGTTTTCCCCCCTACACCTTTTTCCATCGACCATCATGTCAAATTGAGTCAAATGCTTTTGTGAAGTCTACAAAACGAGAAAATGTTGTTCTTGTTCTGGTGGACATGTTTCTTACTGAGGGTGTGGAGGGTGTAGATATGGTCTGTAGTTCGATGTTGTGGTGTGAATCCAGTCTGACTCTTGCTCAGGACATTGTGTTCACTGAGGAGGTCTTGCAGTCGGCTGTTTAGGATGCTGTAGATTAACTTCCCCAGGTTGCTGCTGACGAATACCTCTGTAATTGTTTGGGTCGAATTTATTTCCATTTTTATTTTGTGGTAATTCCTTTGCTTCAGGTGTCAGCCTCCTTTTAATATGGCAGTGTTGAATTTATGGTGACTAGATTTCAGCATTTCATTTAAAATACCATCAGGACCGCTGGCCTTCCTTGGTTGTAGGGTCTGGATTTTAGCCTGTAGCTCTTCAGTGATTTGAAAGTCTAAAAGGCTCTGATTGTCTTTAACAACTGACTCTAGAGTTCAGAGTTTGTTGACAAGGTCATTTTGGGCCGAATTCAGTGTGATGGTGTGTACGTTTTCAAAGTGTGTTTTCCATATTTCATAATTTTGGATAGCCAATTCTTCTTTGTGTGGTTTGCTGAAAAAGTGTCATTTTTCCCAGAAATGGTTTGAGTCAATGGACTCTACAATTATGTCAAGTTGGTTCTACGCATGCTGCTCTATCTCTCTCTCTATCTCTCACTATATCTTTCTCTATCTCTCTCTCTCTTTATATATATATGTTACGGTGAATGTGAGAAAACGGGGAATGTGAGCTTTTCCCGGTTAATGTGCACATTCCCCAACCTCGCGGGGAATGTAGGAGAAACATGCGTTTCTCACATCTCCCGGGTATTGTGCACATTCCCCGACCTTGTGGGAGATGTGAGAAATTGGTTAGTATTTCTCACATCTCCCGCAAGGTCGGGGATTGTGCACATTAACCGGGAATTGCTTACAATTCCTGACCTTGCGGTAAATCTAGCAAAGTCCAACCGTATGCAAAACATATATTACTGTTCAAAGTAGACCACAGACTGTTATTATTAACTGTAAATAATAATAGTTAAAAAGTTAATAATAACAGTCTGTGGTCTACTTTGAACAGTAATATACAAACGCAAAAGGAACATTGCAACCAGAAGACAGATCATTTGCGCTGTGAAACCGACATAAAATCCGCATTGTTCATCAGTCTAACGTTATTTATCTTAGGTGTCCAACAAAGCCCGTTGAACACTGAAACGTTACTATTCTGGGAACATCTGTCAGTGGCGGTGATATAAAGGAATCGAGCGGAATACCACTGCAATAACTGATTATTAGCCAGATCAATTAAATCATTATAGCTCATTTCATATACAAAGGCAACACAATACGTTTTACAGAAAGGGGCAGGGAATGTAGCCTACATCTAGCCTACTGATGAGGATAGTTGAGGATGCATCAAACTCACACTTGTCTTTTGGCATAAGCCTACGGTTGCATCCCTCTCCCACCACCCGGCTGCGCAGACGTTTTGCATACGGTTGGACTTTGCTAGATTTACCGCAAGGTCGGGAATTGTAAGCATTTCCCGGTTAATGTGCACAATCCCTGACCTTGCGGGAGATGTGAGAAATACTAACCAATTTCTCACATCTCCCGCAAGGTCGGGGAATGTGCACATTACCCGGGAGATGTGAGAAACGTACATGTTTCTCCTACATTCCCCGCGAGGTCGGGGAATGTGCACATTAACCGGGAAAACCTCACATTCCCCGTTTTCTCACATTCACCGTAACATATATATCTCTCTCTCTCTCTATCTCTCTCTCTATCTCTCTCTCACTCTCTCTCTCACTGTCAATTCAAATGGCTTTATTGGCATGAAGTAACACTACATACTGCCAAAGCAACGTTTGGACATTGAAAAACAACTTTAACTAGTGCTGCGAGCAGCAGTGAGCGGGCCCTCGCACCCCACGCGGGTCGGGGTGTGGCGCCGTTCAAGGCTGTGCTATTTCGGTGTGCAGTACTGAGAGAAACTTCCTGTCACCAGTAGGTGGCGCTCTAGGCGTGACTCAATACCGAAGCATAGATGTGTTCAGGACGGTACCTTGATGAAGCGTGAGAAATGTTGAGTAAATCGGATAACGTATGTAGGAGTTATGAGGACTTCCTGTTTCACCAGTAGGTGGCGCTGTAAGTGTGACTCAATACCGACACATAGATGGGTTCAGAAGGCCACCTTTATGAAGCATCAGCAATTTGGTGCAAATCGGATGATGTATGCAGGACTTATGAGGACTTCCTGTTTCACCAATAGGTGGCGCTATACGTATGACGCAATACTGACACATAGATGTGTTCAGGACAGAACCGTCATGAAGCGTGAGCTATATCGGACAAATTGGATAATGTATGGAGGAGTTATGAGGACTTCCTGTTTCACCAATAGGTGGCGCTATAAGTATGACGCAATACTGACACATAGATGTGTTCAGGACAGAAACTTCATGAAGCGTGAGATATATCGGACAAATCGGATAATGTATGGAGGAGTTATGAGGACGTACTGGTTCACCAATAGGTGGCGCTATAAGTATGACGCAATACTGACACATAGATGTGTTCAGGACAGAACTGTCGTGAAGCGTGAGACATATCAGACAAATCGGATAATGTATGGAGGAGTTATGAGGACGTACTGTTTCACCAATAGGTGGCGCTATAAGTATGACGCAATACTGACACATAGATGTGTTCAGGACAGAACTGTCATGAAGCGTGAGACATATCGGACAAATCGGATAATGTATGGAGGAGTTATGAGGACGTACTGTTTCACCAATAGGTGGCGCTATAAGTATGACGCAATACTAACACATAGATGTGTTCAGGACAGAACTGTCATGAAGCGTGAGACATATCGGACAAATCGGATAATGTATGGAGGAGTTATGAGGACGTACTGTTTCACCAATAGGTGGCGCTATAAGTATGACGCAATACTGACACATAGATGTGTTCAGGACAGAACCGTCATGAAGCGTGAGCTATATCGGACAAATTGGATAATGTATGGAGGAGTTATGAGGACTTCCTTTTTCACCAATAGGTGGCGCTATAAGTATGACGCAATACTGACACATAGATGTGTTCATGACAGAACTGTCATGAAGCGTGAGACATATCGGACAAATCGGATAATGTATGGAGGAGTTATGAGGACTTCCTGTTTCACCAATAGGTGGCGCTATAAGTATGACGCAATACTGACACATAGATGTGTTCAGGACAGAACCGTCATGAAGCGTGAGATATATTGGACAAATTGGATAATGTATGGAGGAGTTATGAGGACTTCGTGTTTTATGGCGAAATGTCAAACTTTGGCGGGGCGCCACGGCAAGGGTGTTTGGTGAAAACTCAATTTTTTTGATAACTTTTGATCACAAAGGTCTTAAGATGAAGCTGACCCGATATGAAGTTGATCGGATGAAATCTGTAGGAGGAGTTTGTCGAAGTACGAGGCATGGAAATGGTCAAAACAAGGACAAAATGGCACATTAAGAGCAAAATGGCGGACTTCCTGTTGCATGTTGGGTATAGCTCCAAGAGACATTTAAGTGTGGCTCGATGAAATACATATGCCCACCGAATTTCGTTAGCCTACATCAAACTGAAAGGTGGGGCTCGCCATTTTAAACTTTCCAGGGGGCGCTCTTGAGCCGTTTTGCCACGCCCATTTCCGTCACCCATGAATTATCAAATTTTTCACCGGGACTGACGTATCTGCAAAGTTTCATCCGTTTTCATCGATGTTCAGGCCGCCTAAAAGGCATTTGTTTGGAGTAAAGGAGAAGGAGAAGAAGGAGAAGGAGAAGGAGAATAATAATCCTTCGAAATACAATAGGGCCTCGCACCGCCAGTGCTCGGGCCCTAATTAGAAAGAGAAAAAAAACAGGCAAGTACAAGACAAAGCAAATGAACAGTTGTTGATATAGTAGCAACAGCAAGAAACAGTAAATAAATAAATAAAAAGATAATACAGGAGAAAACAAATTATCTCCATCTTCTATCCGGGGTTGGGTCGCGGAGGCAGCAGTTCCAGCAGGGGGCCCCAGACATCCCTTTCCCTGGCAGCATCAACCAGCTCTGCCTGGGGAATCTTTAGCCGCTCCCAGACCAGTGCGGAGATGTAATCCCGCCACCTAGTCCTGGGTCTACCCCGCGGCCTCCTCCCAGCTGGACACGCCTGGAAGACCTCCCTAGGGAGGCGCCCAGGAGGCATCCTCACTAGATGCCCGAACCACCTCAACTGGCTCCTTTCGACGCAAAGGAGCAGCGGCTCTACTCCGAGTCTCTACCGGATGACTGAACTTCTCACCCGAACTCTCAGGGAGACCCCAGCCACCCTCCGGAGAAAACTCATTTCGGCCGCTTGTATCCGTGATCTCGTTCTTTCGGTCATGACCCATCCTTCATGACCATAGGTGAGGGTGGGGACGAAGTTAGACCGGTAGATCGAGAGCTTTGCCTTTTGGCTCAGCTCTCTTTTCATCACAACAGTGCGGTAAAGCGACTGCAGAACCGCACCAGCTGCTCCGATTCTCCAGCCAAGCTCCCTCTCCATGGTTCCCTCACTCGTGAACAAGACCCCCAGATACTTGAACTCCTTCACTTGGGATAAGGACTCATTTCCTACTCGGAGCGGACAGACCACCGGTTTCCTGCTGAGAACCATGGCCTCAGACTTAGAAGTGCTGATTCTCATCCCAGCCGCTTCACACTCAGTTGCGAACCTATCCAGAGAGTGCTGGAGGTCGCAGGCAGATGATGCCATCAGGACCACATCATCTGCAAATAGCAGCGACATAATCCCTAGCTCACCGAACTGCAACCCCACCTCCGTGCGGCTACGCCTCGATATCCTGTCCATGAAAATCACAAACAGGATTGTTGACAAAGCGCAGCCCTGGCGGAGGCCAACCCCCACCGGAAAGGAAGACGACTTACTGCTGAGGACCCGGACACAGCTCTCGCTCTGGGTGTACAGGGATTGGATGGCCCTAAGTAGGGATCCCCTCACCCCATACTCCCGTATAACCCTCCACAAGACCTCTCGAGGGACCCGGTCGTAAGCCTTCTCCAAGTCCACAAAACACATGTAGACAGGTTGGGCAAACTCCCAGGCCCCCTCCAAGATCCTTGCGAGAGTGAAGAGCTGGTCGGTGGTTCCACGACCAGGACGAAATCCGGATTGTTCCTCTTTGATCTGAGGTTCGACTATCAGCCGGAGCCTCCTTTCCAGCACCTTGGAGTACACTTTCCCTGGGAGGCTGAGTAATGTGATGCTTCTATAATTGGCACACACCCTCTGGTCCCCTTTTTTAAATATTGGGACCACCACCCCAGTCTGGCACTCCTTTGGCACTGACCCGGACTTCCACACAATGTTAAAGAGGCGTGTCAACCAAAACAAATTATGTTGTCAGATATAACGACAATAACGTGTCAGGTGACTTTCACTCACTGTCCCTCAGTCTATGGCAGGCTGCTGCTAACTTACTTCTCTTTGAGTCCTCCCCTAGTAGGATGGGCAGTTTCTCCTCATCTAATAGGTTAAGGAAACCTTTTCTTACAGATTCAAATTTTTAAAAATGTGTTTCTCTAATATGGTTATACTTTTCACATTTCAAGGCTGTGCTCACTCAGTCTGTACTTGGTCAAGCTTCGTTTTAGTTGTTGATCAGTCACCATGCTCAAATAATCTGCTATGGTGTACTGTCCATTTAGAACAGGGGTCTCAAACTCGCGGCCCGCGGGCCATTTGCGGCCCGCCACACCACTCCAACCGGCCCGCGACATGTCAGAAATATAATGTAATCTGGCCCGCAAAATAATTTATTGTACACGGCGCCGGCAGGCAGGCCTACAATGTAAATTCAAGTCGCTCAAACGTGGGGCGGAATGCTGTTATTGTGTGCAGCGCGTGAGGTGAACGCTGCATACAGTCACAGGTGCAATCAATCCACACACCACTATGAACTATGAACGGAATGCAGCTCGCCACCGAGAGGCTGTTTTCATGGTTAACTAACGTTAAGAACACAGACAGTTTCAAGAAATATGGACATTGCAGTATTTTTTGTGGTGTCCAATGGAAATGCTACCTGCTTGATATGCAAGAACAAAGTCGCCGTTCTAAAGGAATATAATGTCAAGAGCTATCCATTACTAAACATGGAGTGTCATAAGGAGACCAGAGGAAAAAACGAGCCACACAGCTGAGAGGGCTAATGTCTCAGCAGTCTTTCAAGATAAGTGTCTGGCAAGAAATAGAGCAGTAGCCTACAAATGTATTCAAGTGTCTGGTAAGAAATGGAAACAAACTTGAACTTTAATAAATGCAAGTACAGGTCCAGGGCAGGCTTACAGTAGTGATGCATCTTGCAGCTAAAACAGAATAAAGTACAAATGTAGGCTATTCAAGATAAAATAAAAGTCAGGAAAAATTATTTGCAGCACTAACTTATATGTTAAAATATATTAAAATGAATGGAAACCGGTTTGAATTTGTATGATGAAAATGTTAGTTATGGAATAGTCTTGCAACATTTAGAGACTGAGTTTTGAGTCTAGTTATGGAAATGAAAAATGACATTTTCAGAAATATTGCACTTTCTTATAGTTAGTAGTAGTTGAAGTTGACATTGAAGTGGCCCTCCTATGAGTTGACGATACCAGCAGTGGCCCCAAGCCAATTTGAGTTTGAGACCCCTGATTTAGAAACAGATAGCACTGCATTTTGCTCTGTGCTTTTGTTTGTGTTTGTCAATAGGTGATGTAGTTTGTTTTTTGTTGTATTTGTTTTGTAATTAGTAATTTATTTCAAAAGACAGAGAGAGGGAGAGAGATAGAGAGGGAGGGAGAGAGATTGAAAGATGGAGAGAGATAGTCAGAGGTATATTGAAGCAATAACTCACTTGAGGGTTGTGGTATATGGCCAATATACCACGGGTTGTGCTGCGGTCATAGGCGTCGAACAGCACAACCTGTGGTATACTGGCCATATACCACAACCCTCAAGTGAGTTATTGCTTTTATACAATGGTTACATAATCAAGAAACATTTATGGGATAAATACCTACTATTTTAGTGTTCAGTTCAACTCCGCCAAAAAAGGTAGTTCATAAAACTATCACGTTTCTATGGAGTTTCAAACGACAAACAGTGAGCCCTAGCAACCAAACTAATGCTCCTGACCAACCTAGCTAGCCATGAACGAAGTGTAGCCTACCTTTGCTGTGCAACTGCAAGTTGCAAAAGTGGTGACGATAAACCAGAGTGGTAGGCTACAGGACAGGTAGAACAACTCAAAATTGACATTGAATGACCAACAGACGGTTATGCAATAGAACCAATGTTTTTATAGACAGTAATAATTGGCGCAGTAATATTTCACATAGAACGATAAAGAGGCTTTGCCCGTGGTATATCGTGAATATACAACGGCTCTTAACCAATTAGATTGCGAGGTCGGAACTACCCTACTACTGTATATCTAATCTATCTCTGTCTATCTGTTCCTCTCTCTATCTCTCCCCAGGCTACCTGTACATCAGCGCGTGGCCGGCCAACTGGACAGACCTCAGGGTGTTTGAGAACCTGAGGGTGATCAGAGGGAGGATGCTCTACAAGTAAGACCACCTGTCTGTCGGTCTGTCTGTCTGTCTCCCTGCCTGTCTGTCTGTCGGTCTGCCTGTCTGTCTGTCTGTCTGTCTGTCTGTCTGTCTGTCTGTCTGTCTGTCTGTCTGTCTGTCTCCCTGCCTGTCTGTCGGTCTGCCTGTCTGTCTGTCTGTCTGTCTGTCGGTCTGCCTGTCTGTCTGTTTCCCTGCCTGTCTGTCGGTCTGCCTGTCTGCCTGTCTGTCTGTCGGTCTGCCTGTCGGTCTGTCTGTCTGTCTGTCTGTCTGTCTGTCTGCCTGCCTGCCTGCCTGCCTGGCTGCCTGCCCATCTGTCCCCCTGCCCATCTGTTTGTCTGTCTCCCTGCCTGTCTGTCTGTCTGCCCGTCTGTCTCCCTGCCTGTCTGTCTGTCGGTCTGCCTGTCTGTCTGAAGCGTCAAACACCTTATTTCCTGCATTCTGGTGAATTCTTATGCATCAATATATGGTTGAAATGTCTCTATGTAAAGGAAAAGTGGTAATAGTGTTCTTCTTGCGTTATCAGTGTGTACTGCCAGTCAATGGTTTATTCTGCAACAGCGTGGAAAAGGTCATTCACTGCAATCACCACACATCGACAACATCAACTGACCATGATGCTACCATACATGCGACTGATCATAGTTTCTCTTTGTAGTATGATAAATGATCTAGGGGTCGATATCTCTCGCTAGTCGTTATATACAGGAATCTGTTTACTATAATATAATTGTTGTTAACAGTTGGTAAAAAAAACATATGTTCTTGAAAACCGAACTTGCTTGTTTATCTGAAGATATAAACTGGGACTGTCATTTGTGACTGGATGGCTGATATTTGCGACAGACTGTCAAATAACGTATCAAACAAGCTTAACATTTATTTGGGAACACTAGCTAGCATAACCAGTTTGTTGACATTTCGTTTTGACAACTGATATGTTGATATGTTGCAAAGCAAACAAGCAGAACAGTATATTTTATGGCTGAAGGCATCACAGACCAGGATTCCCAGTCGAGTTGGTTCATACTCATAATAGACAACAGGGCGATGACGGATACGGTCCTGGAACATGTGTCTTCAGCAGTGATGATACTATAAACAGTATCAGCTTGGTGGTTGTCTAGCTGGGCTAGCTAAGCGGAGCAGGGTAGCTAGGTGCTGTGGAGTAGCTGCTGTGGCGCTGGGAAAGAGGAGACGTATCGGTGACGTCGTGACGTGGCTCTCCAGCCCGTGGGAAAGATCACCGCTTCTCAAGGCTCACCAACTGTGATCTGGCACTAGCAGCAGCCCAGAACCAGGACTGGTACTAGCAACAGCCCAGAACCAGAACTGGTTCTAGCAGCAGCCCAGAACCAGGACTGGTACTAGCAACAGCCCAGAACCAGAACCAGAACTGGTTCTAGCAGCAGCCTAGAACCAGGACTGGTACAAGCAGCAGCCCAGAACCAGGACTGGTACTAGCAACAGCCCAGAACCAAGACTGATACTAGCAACAGCCCAGAACCAGGACCAGGACTGGTACTAGCAGTAGCCCAGAGCCAGGTCTGGTACTAGCAGCCGCCCCGAACCAGGACTGATACTAGCAACAGCCCAGAACCAGGACTGGTACTAGCAGCAGCCCAGAACCAGAACTGGTACTAGCAACAGTCCAGAACCTGGTTTGCGTTGGTGGAAAGGAGGCATCTGTGTTTCTCCAGTCTCTGCAAAGCGTGTGAGATTGTCAGTAGAGGGTAAAGAGAGGGGTTGTCAGTAGTGGGTAAAGAGAGGGATTGTCAGTAGAGGGTAAAGAGAGGGATTGTCAGTAGAGGGTAAAGAGAGGGATTGTCAGTAGAGGGTAAAGAGAGGGATTGTCAGTAGAGAGTAAAGAGAGGGATTGTCAGTAGAGGGTAAAGAGAGGGATTGTCAGTAGAGGGTAAAGAGAGGGATTGTCAGTAGAGGGTAAAGAGAGGGATTGTCAGTAGAGGGTAAAGAGAGGGGTTGTCAGTAGAGGGTAAAGAGAGGGATTGTCAGTAGAGGGTAAAGAGAGGGATTGTCAGTAGAGGGTAAAGAGAGGGATTGTCAGTAGAGGGTAAAGAGAGGGATTGTCAGTAGAGGGTAAAGAGAGGGATTGTCAGTAGAGGGTAAAGAGAGGGATTGTCAGTAGAGGGTAAAGAGAGGGATTGTCAGTAGAGGGTAAAGAGAGGGATTGTCAGTAGAGGGTAAAGAGAGGGATTGTCAGTAGAGAGTAAAGAGAGGGATTGTCAGTAGAGGGTAAAGAGAGGGATTGTCAGTAGAGGGTAAAGAGAGGGGTTGTCAGTAGAGGGTAAAGAGAGGGGTTGTCAGTAGAGGGTAAAGCGAGGGGTTGTCAGTAGAGGGTAAAGAGAGGGATTGTCAGTAGAGAGTAAAGAGAGGGATTGTCAGTAGAGGGTAAAGAGAGGGGTTGTCAGTAGAGGGTAAAGAGAGGGGTTGTCAGTAGAGGGTAAAGAGAGGGATTGTCAGTAGAGGGTAAAGAGAGGGATTGTCAGTAGAGAGTAAAGAGAGGGATTGTCAGTAGAGGGTAAAGAGAGGGGACATTGTCCACTAGACTAATCGATCGCAGCCGGCGTCTTTCTCTTGGACGGATTAAAAAACTAAGAAAAAACATTTTTTAATGCTCAAATGGGTCGCAAAATGGCCCGTCCAAGTAAAGGCTATGTGTGAGAAACACCTGCCTGTCTGTCTGCCTGCCTGCCTGCCTGTCTGCTGTATGGGTAATGTTGTTTGTCTGTAATGTCTCAGTCTCAGGCTTTGTGGATCTGGGTGCTGGTTATAAACTCTAATGATTAGCTGACCCAGCAGCCTGGAGCATAGTAGTAACATAGTAACCAGTCCACCGTCCAGACCCAGTTCAGCCCAGTCTGGCGCTGCTGTAGCAGGGCATAGTGACACTGGGGTATGTTGTGTTTGTCTGAGAATGTTCCTGCACTTTTTATTGACGTTGGGCACACACACACACACACACATACACACGCACACACTCACACACACACACACACACACACACACACACACACACACACACACACTTGCACAAACGCACACTCACTCTTCCTCTTTGCCTCTCTCTCTTTCTCTCTCCCCCCCTCTCTCTCTCCCCCTCTCTCCCCCCTCTCTCTATTTCTCTCCCCCCTCTCTCTCGCTCTCTCTCCCCCCCTCTCTCTCTTTCTCTCTCCCCCCCTCTCTCTCCCTCTCTCTCCCCCCCTCTCTCCCCCCCTCTCTCTTTCTCCCCCCCCCCCCCTCTCTCTCTCTCTCCCCCCTCTCCCTCTCCCTCTCTCTCTCTCTCTCTCTCTCTCTCCCCCTCCCCTCTCTCTCTCCCCCTGTCCTCCAGGGGCGTGTTCTCTCTGGGGGTCCAGGGCCTGCAGATCCGTTCTCTGGGGCTGCGTTCGCTGCGTCAGGTCAGCGGGGGTCTGATCCTGCTCCATAACAACCCCCAGCTGTGCTTCACCTCCGCCCTGCCCTGGGGCGCCCTGCTGCACCCCACCCAGGGGCCACACAGTGTCGTCAACGGCAACCAGGACTCCCAGACATGCAGTGAGTGTCTGTTTGAGAATGAGGAGAGGACAGGATGTCTACAGTGTGACAGTCTGTTTGTGTGTGTTGTTGGAAAGAGATGCAACAAATTAAAAAAAAGGTGCCTGTGTATGATAATTGTGACATACTGTAGGGGTGTGTGTGTGTTTGTTTGTTTCTCCAGTGTCAGTCAGGCTGTTGTCTTTGTGTTCTCAGAGGCGGAAGGGTGTGTGTGCGTGTGTCTGTGTGTGTTTCTCCAGTGTCAGACTGTTGTGTGTGTGTTCTCAGAGGCGGAGGGGCTGGTGTGTGACGCGCTGTGTGTGTGTGTTCTCAGAGGCGGAGGGGCTGGTGTGTGACGCGCTGTGTGTGTGTGTTCTCAGAGGCGGAGGGGCTGGTGTGTGACGCGCTGTGTGTGTGTTCTCAGAGGTGGAGGGGCTGGTGTGTGACGCGCTGTGTGTGTGTGTGTGTTCTCAGAGGCGGAGGGGCTGGTGTGTGACGCGCTGTGTGTGTGTGTGTGTTCTCAGAGGCGGAGGGGCTGGTGTGTGACGCGCTGTGTGTGTGTGTGTGTTCTCAGAGGCGGAGGGGCTGGTGTGTGACGCGCTGTGTGTGTGTTCTCAGAGGCGGAGGGGCTGGTGTGTGACGCGCTGTGTGTGTGTGTTCTCAGAGGCGGAGGGGCTGGTGTGTGACGCGCTGTGTGCGGGGGGCTGCTGGGGGCCGGGGCCGGGCCAGTGTGTGTCCTGCACCGCCGTCCAGAGGGGGAAGGAGTGTGTGGAGGAGTGTGACATCTACCAGGGGTAAGATTCAGTTCTCTGTGTGTGTGTGTGTGTGTGTGTGTGTGTGTGTGTGTGTGTGTGTGTGTGTGTGTGCGTGTGTGTGCGCGCGTGTGTGCGTGTGTGTGTATATGTGTGTGTGTGTGCATGTGTGTGCGTGTGTGTGTGTGTGCATGCGTGCGTGTGTGTGAGTGTGAATGAAAATCTGTTAAAAAAGATGAGTGGTTCAAATGATAAAGCATTTCACAAATCAATGACTACGTTTGCAGTATTGACTGAATCTGCTTTGAGGCCTTGTGGTTGTAGATGGGATCAGGGGATGTACATTCCAAGGAATGATAGAATTGTTGACTTTTTAGTTAAAGACATAATTGCATATGTTCCATCTTAAAAATCTACACACACACTCTTGTGTCTCAACTACCAAGTTCCTCTTCAATAGTTAATACGATACCTTTTCAATGGTACAGCTAAACACAGATGTTGATGAGGACAGTAGAGAAGTCACCATCTTAGAAGTAGAATGTATTATTATTATATATTTGATCACAGTCTGGAAGAGGCATCTCTTACCAAGGTTTTAAAGTACCAACTGTTCAAAGATGCCTTTATACAGCTTGAATACAAATGTAAATGGCTGGTGTTTATATTTGAAAGCCTAGGTAATGTCCACAGACTAGCTGTGAGCCTGCAGATGGCAGGAATGACCAAGCCAAAAGATAAGGCCTTGGCAGGTTTATGGTGATTGGCCGTCACCACGTATGGAGATGCTGCTTCCTGTATCTGTGAACTGAGACTAGAAACTAGTGTTGAGATTCCCAAAGCTTGTGCATCTATTATTATGTGGGTTCAAGGGTTTTGTGTCAAATGTGAACACAAATAAATATATTAAAGTGTGTGTGCGTGCGTGCGTGTGTCCCAGGCCTGTGCGAGAGTACATCCAGGACTCTCTCTGTGGTGCCTGTCACTCAGAGTGTCGACCAATCAATGGCTCCGCCTCCTGCCATGGCCCGGTAAGAACCTCCAGTGTGTGTGTGTGTGTGTATACCGTATATTGTGTATTGTGTGTGTGTTTGGGGGTCCCGTACCCATGCTCCTCTCTGTCCGGACCCCAGGAGGCCCACCAGTGTACGGAGTGTCTCCACTTCCGGGACGGGGATGTGTGTGTGGACCGCTGTCCCAGCGGGGTGAAGGAGGACCAGTTCACCATCTGGAAATACAGCAACGCCTCCGGACACTGCCTGCTCTGCAACACCAACTGCACCCTCTCGTGAGTTGACACACACACACACACACACGCACACACACACACACACACACACATACATATACACACACACACACATACATATTCACACACACACACATATATACACACACATATATACACACACACACACACACACACACACACATATATATACACACACACACACACACATACTGTACTAGCATGCACGCACACACAAACACACACACGCACGCATGAACACACACACACACACACACAGGCGCACGAACACACACAGACAGACACACGCATTAACAAACACATACACACATACAGTACATACACACACACACATACAGTACATACACACAGACACACACATACTCTTAATTCCTACACACACGTTGGCAACAGCACCAAATTATACTAATTGTACAAATGCAACATTTCCCTCCCAGATGCACTCAGATGGATGAGACAGGCTGCCCCATCCACTCCAAGACAGGGTAAGATCTCATCCCTAACCCTGACCCATCCACTCCAAGACAGGGTAAGATCTCATCCCTAACCCTGACCCATCCACTCCAAGACAGGGTAAGATCTCATCCCTAACCCTGCCCCATCCACTCCAAGACAGGGTAAGATCTCATCCTTAACCCTGCCCCATCCACTCCAAGACAGGGTAAGATCTCATCCCTAACCCTGCCCCATCCACTCCAAGACAGGGTAAGATCTCATCCCTAACCCTGCCCCATCCACTCCAAGACAGGGTAAGATCTCATCCCTAACCCTGCCCCATCCACTCCAAGACAGGGTAAGATCTCATCCCTAACCCTGCCCCATCCACTCCAAGACAGGGTAAGATCTCATCCCTAACCCTGCCCCATCCACCTATAATAGACCTACAGTAGCCTATAATAAAATGACCGAATTTCCAATTGAGTGTGTGCTTTGATCAAATACAGTACTTTATTCTCAAATGAGGCGTACGCTGCATCGATAGGCTACTGTATTCGTAGAACAAAATGGTATAGCCTAAAAACAACCCAACATTAGAACAATTAGAGCAAATTATAATCAAGAAATAAATAAATGAAATAAGTTGTCGTGTCTTAGGCTATTGTAGCCTAAAAGAAAGTCTCTAAAACAACCGATGTAGGCTAACGTGGCCTAGGCTGTAGGCTATTATTTAACAAATACAGTAGGTTTAGTAGGCTAATCTACATGCTCACAACACGTCTGTGTTCCTGAAGTCCATTAACTGGGAACGAAAAATGACTCGATGCTCCTCTGCTTCAGGTTGCTGACGCGCTTTCTGGCTACCAAGGAATGCAGCTCTCGCGCAGCAGACTCGTTTGCGTTTTATGCTCGACATTAGAGTAACAAAGAAATTAAACGTGACAGTAGACTACAGCCTACATGCAACATGTATGTCTACATAGTTCTGTTTTTATTCACAGTAGGATACAGTACTGTAATGAAAATCCCACCAGTAACCAGATAGCAGGCAAAAAATAAATAATTAATTTTTAAGCCTGTCCGGTAGACCGGGAGGTTCGGATCTCTGAAGTTCGGATGAGTGGGGTCCTACTGTACACTGAAACTGCTGGTCTCTCCCTGCTGGTCTCACCCTGCTGGTATCTTCTCTCATCAGGCCTGGAACCTCCATCGCTGCAGCAGTGGGCGGAGTCATTCTCTTCCTGATCCTATTGGCTCTGCTGGTGTTCTACCTGCGGAGGCAGAAGAAGCTGAAGAGGAAGGAGACAATGAGGAGGATCCTGCAGGAGCACGAGGTTAGCCTAACTCTAACCTAACCATAACCTCAATCTAACCTAACTATAACCTAACCCTAACCAAGTCCTATCCCTACCTAACCCTAACCCTTACTGACAAACAAGGGGTTGGAGGATATGTGTTTTTTAATCCTGACAAACAGGTCGTCAGTTGAGCGTAATAACTCTAGTGGTTAGACTTAACATGCTAGAGTAGTTCTAACTAAAAGCAGGCTGCATATGTTCAGTTCTAAAAAGCATTGTAAAAGCATTCTGGAAAAAAAAAAAGTGTAAAAGCATACGGGTCGTCCCATGATTGCAGGGTCGGTGGTTCGAATCCCAGCTCCTCCTGTTCACATGTCGAAGTGTACAAGGGCAAGACACTGAATCCCAGAATTGCTCTCAGTGAGCAGGCTAGCACCTTGCATGGCAGTTGCCGCCATTGGTGTGTGAATGTGTGTGTGTGAATGCATGAATGAGAGGCCATTATAAAGTGCTTTGGATAAAAGCACTATATAAGTGCAGTCATTTACCATTTACCACTGTAGGGGTTGTGGTTTGAAGGCAGTCTGTCTGTCTGTCTGTCTGTCTGTGTTTAGTTGTGGTTGTGGTTTTGAAGGCAGTCTGTCTGTCTGTGTTTAGTTGTGGTTGTGGCAGGCCTGGCGGGAGGTAATTGACCGCCCTAGGCAAAATAACAACCCCCCAATGTTGCTGTCCTCACACAAGGACACGATGCCGATAGCAGGCAGCTATTATTATTATTAGGGATATCACTCAAAGGCTAAATAGCAATGCAAGACAGCTGTTTGAAAATTAGATAATACATTTATTTCACAGCTTAACCAGTAAGGCAAGTGTTTAAGTCACCATAATAATATTGTCTATCTTTCTTCTCATGCGCAGCGCAGCTGTCTCTCTCTCTCTCTCCCTCTCTCACGCACAATGATCGAAACTTCACTGTACCCGAAAAGACACTGCAATCACTGGATACGATTCCAAGGCCTGTGTCTTTTCAAGTACACGGCGTCTGAATTGTGCACCACTAGGTTTTGACCATTTCATTTGGGTGTTGTTTTCTCGAACAGTTTCTCTCTTTTTTCAGTTGAATTATTTCTCTGCAATTTTTGGTTGTTAGGGGCCAAGCACCGAAGGTGCGGAGCCCCTATTGTAATTGATGGTATTATTATTCTTCTGCCATTGAAGTCAATGGCAGCCTATAGAACCGAGTGGTAACTTTTTATGAACAGGCATAGCTCCGTTTGACGTAGAGTCATGAAACTTTGCAGACATATTTATGTCCTCACGATGAACAAATTTGCCTCAAGAACGATTCAGATGACACTCGGTCGACAGGCCTAACCGCCAGGCCGATTTTTCCTAAACTTTGTACAGTCGTACCAGAGCATATGTTGAAGTATCTTGAGAAATATGAAGCAGATTGGCCACAGGGTGGCGCTATAACAAGCCAAAATGCTTAAAAGTGGCTGAAACGCAATCGATTGCTGTGGCGCCCCCTGTGGCCAAATGGGTTTCGTAATGGTTGTATCAGTAGGTCATCTCATGTTCTACAACTTACTCATTGGACTCTTAATTACCAGATGTAAATTTGATGTTGATACAAGCATTTTAGTGAAAAGCCAGCCATCACGCTCTCAAAGACATATGACAGGCATATCTCATGCCCCATTTGACATAGAGACATGATACTTGGCACACATATGTCTCTCCTCAGAATGAACAAGTTTGCCTCAAGAACCTATAACTTCCGGTTATGTAAATTATCTGCTATTTAGCATTTTTTGGAAAACGCTTAAAATCGCTGTCATAGTTTGGGAAGGATGTGTGAGCTCTGAGTGCCGAGTCGGCGTGATAGAGTTCAAAACGGAATGACTAGGAGGGGGAAGGGACTTTGAATATTCATCTCTCTGATTAACTTCCTCAGCTAACCCTCTCTCTGACTTGAAAAAACACTCCTGTGCGACTAGTTCCCATTTCCTGAATGCATTCCAATCTATGGTATTCCTAGGCTCCCTTCCTAATCTAGTCATCTCAAACGCCTGTAACTGAGCTCTAACCGTCACTAACTCGAGAATCGAGAGTGTACCGGACAGGGGAAAATCAGAATATCTCGCCCATAGATGATGCACACAAGCATCATCCCAAAACCTTTGCGCAACAATCTTAGCTGGGCCAGACAGCGAACTAGTATTGGTATTCATAATTAACACAATAGCCTACAGCCAACGATGAAAGGAAACGTATAGTTAAAACGCATGGCGGGAAATAAACAAACCTTTGTTCTCCCTCTGGCTCGGGCGGGATCACCGGGAGAGCGGAGTAGTTGTTGTTGTTGTTCCCTTTGTCTCCCAGACAACCAGCTACCGGAAACCTAGCAGTTACGATTTATGGCAGTCGAAACAGTGTCGAAAATGTAAACAATAAAACAATAAAACAAGCGCGCTTAACAAACAATACAAGGCAAGAGCCGAAGCTCAAACAGTAAACAACAAAACGAACAACCCCGTGTAGGGACACGGAACACAAAGGATGAACAAAGGCCTACGTTAAAACAAACAAAAAGCATATGCCTGCCCGGCTGAACCACCAGCCTCTTGGTTGGAAGCTAAACTCGTTAGGCTATATACCAACCACCCGGGATAAAGGGGAAAACGTTTCTCCAAGAAACGCGGTTCGGACACTACCAAATCACTCCCAGTAGCTACCTTCGTTGAGAAAACATACAACGGCTTGCGGTTTGAATTACACCCGCGACCGGCCAAAGGGGAAGCCCGCTTCTGTGCCAACTTTGGCGCATTGACTCAACACCAACTCAACCGTTCTAAACTGCAGCCGATAAACAACCTAAACTGTACATCAACTGCAGGGGAACAAATGAGTCACAAGACCAAAATCACACTTCTACTGAAAAGCAAAACCCCTAGTAACGAAACAAGGACGAAGTCAAAGAACAATACAATATCACCAATCATATATCGTTATTGTTTGTTGAGTTACAACTACTTAGATCGATACCACCTACTCCCCCCCGGGAGGTTGTTTTAAACAATGCGCCAGACCAACAACACAATCCGAAATGAAAACAAGGCAAATACAACTCAAAACCATGAGGGTTCGTTCAAAACGTACCTGGGAGTTCAGGAAGCCAGTTAAAGAACTGGGGAAATAATCTCAGCGTGCGCTCTGGCGCAAGAGAGAAAATTGATTTTCCCAAAACCCACTATGGGCCGACACGTCTGCTGACCAGCTCATCCACTGGAATCCCGAATCAACACAACAGGCAGTCCTCCCTTTCATCCGCGTCGCCAACTGTGATGGATTTTATCTGATATAGTCAAAAAGGATTTACCAAGATTCGCTCAAACAAGTCAAGTCTGGTTTATTGAGAAAACATACGAGCGCAAGGACTTCCGGACAAGCACATGAGTGGTTCATCCAAAGAAGTGCCGCCTCTTGGTCAGCGCGACCTTTATTCTCAAGCAAAACACAGGTATATCGCTTTGAGGATGTGATTGGCTAACCCATTGTACGTCACATGAAATGGCAGGCGTGGTCGAGAATACAGACACGTGACATGAGAAAAGGCGGTAATTTCTTGGAGACAAAGGGACAAAGGATGGTTATTCTGGAGTAGACAGATTTCTAGGTGTGTGGACCTCCTGGAGGTCATCCTATCTATGTGAATGGTTGAGGGAGGTGGTGAATTACAAAAGGAGAGAGAGGACAAAGGTTTAAGGTGTTTGGAATTAAGAACAAAAGCTGAGATCTGAAAGGTCTTGAGGCCAGTTGTAAATTCTATGACAGTATATCCTTAGGTAATTTGAGAAATATGAAGCAAATTGGCCACAGGGTGATGCTATAACAAGCAAAATGCTTAAAAATGACTAAAATGCAATTGATTGCTGTAGCGCCCCCTTTGGCCGGATGGGGCTCATCCTGCTTCTATGGGTAGGTGATGGCATGCTCTACAATTTACTAATTGGATACAAATTTGTCAGATTAAATTATGATGTCGATACAAGTGTTTGTGTGCAACAACACCCCCGTTGCGCTTTCATTCTTCCAGGGAGGAGTTGTAGAGGAGGGATGAGGAGTAGGGGAGAGAGGAGGCTCGGCGCCCTAGGCAATTGCCTTGTATGCCAAGCGCATGCGCCGCCCCTGGGTTGTGGTTTGAAGGCAGTCTCTCTGTTTAGTTGTGGTTGTGGTTTGAAGGCAGTCTGTCTGTCTGTGTGTGTTTAGTTGTGGTTGTTGTTTGAAGGCAGTCTGTCTGTCTGTGTGTGTTTAGTTGTGGTTGTGGTTTGAAGGCAGTCTGTCTGTCTGTGTTTAGTTGTGGTTGTAGTTTGAAGTCAGTCTGTCTGTCTGTGTGTGTTTAGCTGGTGGAGCCCCTGACGCCCAGCGGAGCCATGCCCAACCAGGCCCAGATGAGGATCCTGAAAGAGACGGAGTTGAAGAAGCTCAGGATTCTGGGCTCGGGAGCCTTTGGAACCGTCTACAAGGTCTGCTACTGTGACTCGCTTCCTTTAACTTCACTTAATTAGTTCAGAACTGTCAGTATTACTCATTCATATTAGTTTTACTTTTTGACCTGGAGACATCTACAAGAGAACATGACTTAGGTAGTTTGAACTTTACATTCTTAGTATTGTATTACGGTAGTATCAGAGCACTAGTATTGTATTACGGTAGTATCAGAGCACTAGTATTGTATTATGGTAGTATCAGAGTACTAGTATTGTATTACGGTAGTATCAGAGCGCTAGTATTGTATTACGGTAGTATCAGAGTTCTAGTATTGTATTACGGTAGTATCAGAGTACTAGTATTGTATTACAGTAGTATCAGAGCGCTAGTATTGTATTACGGTAGTATCAGAGTACTAGTATTGTATTACGGTAGTATCAGCGCACTAGTATTGTATTACGGTAGTATTAGAGTACTAGTATTGTATTACGGTAGTATCAGAGTACTAGTATTGTATTACAGTTGTATCAGAGTACTAGTATTGTATTACGGTAGTATCAGAGCACTAGTATTGTATTACGGTAGTATCAGAGCACTAGTATTGTATTACGGTAGTATCAGAGTACTAGTATTATATTACGGTAGTATCAGAGCACTAGTATTGTATTACGGTAGTATCAGAGCACTAGTATTGTATGACGGTAGTATCAGAGTACTAGTATTGTATTACGGTAGTATCAGAGTACTAGTATTGTTGTCCTGCAGGGAGTTTGGGCTCCTGACGGTGAGAATGTGAAGATCCCGGTGGCCATCAAGGTTCTACGTGAGAACACCTCACCCAAAGCCAACAAAGAGATCCTGGACGTGAGTCTGTTCTTCTGTCAGTCCACAGACCCGTTGTCAATATCTACAGTAGGGTTTCCATTGACTGTTCAAATCAAATCAGTGAACGAAGGCATCCTGAATGGGTTCGCTTTTGCCTGTGTCCCCCTATCCCAACCACACACACACACACACACACACACACACACGTAGGAGGCCTATGTGATGGCAGGCGTGGCCAGCCCCTATGTGTGTCGGCTACTGGGTATCTGCCTGACGTCCACGGTGCAGCTGGTGACCCAGCTCATGCCCTATGGCTGCCTGCTGGACTACGTCCGGGAGAACAAGGACCGCATCGGCTCCCAGTTCCTGCTCAACTGGTGTGTCCAGATCGCCAAGGTGAGCCTGCAGGCCTGACGCTCCTCTAATAAGATGGGGGCTGGGATAAAGTTGACCCTTCCTCTCCACCTCTCCCACTATGTTTCTGTCTACCTCTACCTCCATCTCTGCCTCCATCATCTATATTTCTATCTCCATCTCTACTTCCATCGCCACCTCCATCTCTACCTCCACCTATATCTCTATCTCATCTCTATCTCTACCTCTAGCTCTATACCAATATTTTTTAGCATCTCTACCTCTATCTCCACTTCCATCTCTACCTATATCTCCATCTCTACTTCTACAGTACCTCTATCTCCTCTCTACTTCCATCTCTATCTCTACTTATATCTCTATCTCTACCTCCATCTCTACCTCTATCTCCATCTCTACCTCTATCTCCATCGTTATCTGCATCTCTACCTCCATCTCTGTCTCTACCTCTATCTCCATCTCTACCTCTATCTCTACTTCTATCTCTATCTCCATCTCTACCTCTATACCTGTATCTCTATCATCTCTACCTCCACCTTCATCTCTACCTCTCTCTACTCTACCTCTATTTCTATCACTATTCCATCTCTACCTCTATCTCTTTCTCGTTTTCCTTGTCTTTGATTATTTTGTCAGTGGTTGAATGTGTGTTCATGTGTGTGTGTGTGTGTGTGTGTATGTATGTGTATGTGTGTGTATATGTGTGGGCACGTGTGTGTGTGTATGTGTGTGTGTGTGTGTATATGTGCGTGTGTGGGCACGTGTGTGTATATGTGTGTGTGTATGTGCGTATGTATGTGTGTGTATTTGCGTGTGTATGTATGTATGTATGTGTGTGTATGTGTGTGTGTGTGTGTGTGTGTGTGTGTGTGTGTGTGTGTGTAGGGGATGAGCTACCTGGAGGATGTGCGTCTGGTCCACAGGGACCTGGCAGCACGAAACGTCCTGGTGAAGAACCCCAACTACGTCAAGATCACAGACTTCGGCCTGGCGCGCCTGCTGGACATAGACGAGACCGAGTACCACGCAGACGGAGGAAAGGTGGGACAACAGAGCTCCTGTGTGTGTGTGTGTGTGAGAGAGTGTGTGTGTGAGTGTGCACTGTTAAAATGTCTGCATGTTTGATGTCTGTCCTCAGGTGCCGATCAAGTGGATGGCTCTAGAGTCCATTCTCCACAGGAAGTTCACCCACCAGAGTGATGTCTGGAGCTACGGTCAGTCATATGACATGGTTCTGCCACATGGCATGGTGTTAGCTGGTTCCTGACCATTTAATTACAGCTTATTTTTCTTTCAAATGCAATTAGTTCCCTCATTCTCACAAAACTGTATTGGCCCATTCTGGAAT
The DNA here is from genome assembly GCF_949987555.1 of Borostomias antarcticus. NCBI lineage: Eukaryota > Metazoa > Chordata > Actinopteri > Stomiiformes > Stomiidae > Borostomias > Borostomias antarcticus. Next base: position 5,659,590 of record NC_140255.1, on the reverse strand, counting down.
GGAAATAAATAGTTATTTTGTTCTCTATACTCAATGTATCATACAAAAATGCTACAGTTCCATCCTCCATTCATCCCAACAGTAGTTGAGAAACCCATAGTTGTTTTGCATTTTGAGCCAAAATGGTTGTCAGTTTCCTAAAACCTCTACCTTTCTCCCTGTAACTGTGTGTGACTGTGCCTCCAGGAGTGACGGTGTGGGAGCTGATGACGTTTGGGGCCAAGCCCTATGACCTGATCCCCGCCAGGGACATCCCGGAGCTGCTGGAGGGGGGCGAGCGCCTGCCTCAGCCCCTCATCTGCACCATCGACGTCTACATGATCATGGTCAAATGTGAGTGCTGGCCACACTGCCCAGCGTTTCCCCGAGACCTTCCTAGACCTGCTGCTCAGACCAGGCTCAGATGCACCACACACCTGAGTTCCCAGAAGCTAGCTATGATATTTGTGGACACTAAGGTTATTATAGTTAACAAAAACTAACTAAAAAATGAAAACTTGATGTGAAAAAACATTTTAGGTAAATTAAAACTAGCCTTTACAAAAAAATTAAAAATGTATTGTTTGTTCACAAAACTAACTAAAATAAATGAATATTAAAGAGAAAATCTCTCTAGTTTTAGTCTTTTTAATTTCATACATAAGCCTAGTACTTTGGGTGGATATGAAATCTATCCTCCTTTTTTTTTGCTGTGCCCCTGCGCAGAAGTAACCTGACGTGCGCCAGATGGTTTGTTTCACATGGACTGAAACAACGTGAGCTTGCGAGATCAGGATGGTCTCATGAGGCTAGCGCAGAAGAAAAAAAAAAATAAATAAATACTGAAACTACTAAAAACTAAACTAAAACTAAGCATTTAAAAAAAAAAAAAAAAGAACTAGCAAACCTGCTTTAAAAACGAATTAAAACTAAACTGAAATTGAAAACAAAAAGTTAAAGGTTCCCCGAGGAGTTTACTTTTGGTTACAAAACAGTCTCATTTTAATGTGGGTGAATCTACATTATCCACACTTGTTTATGTGTCCATTTTCGACAAATGTTGTTTATTGTAGACCTACCTATGTAGTTTATTTTTAGATTATTATTTTGTGGTTGGGTCGTCCAGAACTTCCTTGGAATGACGAAACGATTTACTGCAGTAGCCTACGCCGCCGACAAGACGAAGAATAATTTAAATAATATAGCTGCAAGCAGCAATGTGGGGGCCAAGCAGGACGCGCGACCAGCGCATCAAAGACAACAAGCGAAACACGCCATAGCCACATTTGAATCCCTACCGCAGTTTTGAAAATCTGGCATACAGTTCAGAATAAATCCCTTTTATGGACATTGGTCTAGCGAATGTGTACAGCCAGTTTCATGTAGATTGGTGAAAATTCTTAGGAGGAGATACATTTTAAGTGTTTTACACAAAATACAAAATGGCGGGAAATCCAATTGGTGGAAAATGACATCATAGGGTGCGATGAACTCGGCATGATCCAGAGATTCCAACGGTAGCTCATTTTTGAAAATTGGTCACACAGGTCAAAAGTTGTGTGCCTAAACGCACTTCCAACTTTGACATGGTGTTGGCGCTAGAGGGTTGGAGCGGTCATAATGACACTTGCTCACTGGGGTCATGGCACTGTTCCTGATGAGTGTGCCAAATGTGGCTTTGATACATTAACAATTTGCTGAGATATGACCCCATATGCTGCTTGGCGGCTTGTGTCCATTTTCGACACAATGGCACTGTTCCTGATGAGTGTGCCAATTTTCACAACTTTTTACCATACGGTTCTATGGGCTGCCATAGACTCCAATGACAGAAGAATAAATAAATAATAATAATAAATATAGCTGCAGTCCAAAATATATTATGTCAGAAAATATCTTGTTGTATGTATTAATTTTAAATAAATTAACTTTAATGTATATTTAATGGACAATAAAGTTTTTCTTTTTATTTTAGACTGGGGTGCCTTGGGATTTTAAGTACTTATGAAGGGTGCGGTGACTGAAAAAAAGGTTGAGAAACGCTGGTATATATGGTGTGGCTCTGGGTGGTACCACAGTAATTTTTGTGGCTCTTACTGTAGTCTCTGACTGGTTGGCCACCCCTGATCTAGATGGTGTGTGTTTGGTAGCCAGGTTGGATGATCTAGATGGTGTGTGTTTGGTAGCCAGGTTGGATGATCTAGATGGTGTGTGTTTGGTAGCCAGGTTGGATGATCTAGATGGTGTGTGTTTGGTAGCCAGGTTGGATGATCTAGATGGTGTGTGTTTGGTAGCCAGGTTGGATGATCTAGATGGTGTGTGTTTGGTAGCCAGGTTGGATGATCTAGATGGTGTGTGTTTGGTAGCCAGGTTGGATGATCTAGGCGGTGTGTGTTTGGTTGCCAGGTTGGATGATCGACCCAGAGAGCAGACCCAGGTTCAGAGGGCTGGTGTCGGAGTTCAGCGCCATGGCCAGAGACCCGCCACGCTACGTGGTCATCCAGGTGCGTGAGTGTGTCTGTGTGTGTGTATGTGTGTGTGAGTCTGTGTGTGTGTGTGTGTGTAAAATGTAATTGCATTTTGTAATATGATTCATATGCTTCCCCTCTCTCTCTCTCTCTCTCTCCCTGTCTCTCTCTCTTTCCCTCTCCTCTCTCTCCCTTTCTCTCATCTCTCTTTGTCTCTCTCCCCCCCCTCTCTCTCCTTCTGTCTCTCTCTCCCCCTCTCTCTCTCTTTGTCTCTCTCTCTCTTTCCCTCTCTCTTCCTCTCTCTCTCTCTATCTTTCTCCCCCCCCCCCCTCTCTCTCTCTCCCAGAATGACGAGCAGATGAGCTTGTCCAGTCCAGTGGACAGCCAGTTCTTCCGGATGCTTCTGGAGGAGGAGGGTCCGGACATGCGCGACCTGCTGGACGCTGAGGAGTACCTGGTCCCTCAGCCCAACTTCTTCAGGCCGCAGGGAGACGGAGCGGGGGGGTCCAACGGCCCGTCACGCCACCACTCACACAGGGTCTGTCCCCTCCGTCCCTCCCTCTCTCTCTCCCTCTCCCTCTCTCTTCCTCTCTCTCTTCCCTCTCTCTCCCTCTCACTATGTCTGTCCCTCACAGCAGTCCTTACAATGCACCCCAGATATAAACCACCAACCTTCCTGAGTAAAAGCTTATTGATCAGCGCTGAGTGATCACTGGGGGCGGCTGTGGCTCAGGTAGTCCAATGATCATAAGGTCGGCGGTTCGAATCCCGGCTCCTCCTGTCCGCGTGTCGAAGTGTCCTTGGGCACTGAACCCCAAATTGCTCCCAGTGAGCAGGCTAGCACTTTGCATGGCAGCTGCCGCCATTGGTGTGTGAATGTGTGTGTGAATGGGTGAAAGAGAGGCCATTGTAAAGTGCTTTGGATATTAGCGCTATGTAAGTGCCGTCCATTCACCATGATCACACTCCGCCCTCTCTTCTGCATCTGCTGCCGCCTCTCACTTCTGAAGCGTGAGGTCTGTCAGTCTGACACCACATGTTCTCCTGAGTTCAGAGTGAATGTTTTCTGCCGACCCTGCAGAGCACAGACCAGGGCGTGGACGGCGATCAGTTGGTGACCGGTGGCCCCCGCAGCATGTACTCCTCCCTGACCAGCCAGTACCCCACCCTGCCACTAGGGGCCGGCACCTCAGGCAGCCCCTGGAGCCCCCAGTACCCGTCCCTGGCCCGGAGCCCCTCCGCGGGGGGCCACTCCGACTCCGTCTTTCTGGACGGCGGTCCTGACGACCCCGCCCTCTTCCCAGAGCGCTACTGCAAGGACCCGACCTACCCCGACGGAGACGAGGGCGCGGAGACCGACGGGCCGCCGCCATCGAACCGCCGCCAGCATCACCACCACCACCACACACTGCCGCGCGGCGGTCACCATAGCTACGCACTCCCAGGTGAGCTGGTCACCATAGCTACGCACTCCCAGATCAGCTGGTCACCATAGCTACGCACTCCCACTCGCAGGGTCTCCGGTTTGATCCCAGCTACCGGCAGTGTGCCGAAGTGTCCTTGAGCAAGACATTGAACCCAAGGATCGCTCACGCGGTACCTAGTACTATCGCCTCACAGCAAGAAGGTCTCTGGGCCGGTCTGTGTGGAGTTTGCATGTTCTACCCATGTTCGCAAGAGTTTTCTCCCAAAGAACCCAGTATGAAAAACATGCAGCCATACACACACACACACACACTGCCATGCCTCTAAGTAGGGCTGTAACGATTATGAATTTTGCTTAACGATTAATTGTCAGAAAAATAATTGCGATTATTACAATAATTGTCAGAGTTGTTGACTGAGGGGGAGGGGGGGGGCTCCCATCACACCACTAGGGCCCCTTACGATCTGGCACTCTAGACGGCCGCCTACTTCGCCTATGCCACGGGCCGGCCCTGGCACTGATGATCATGTCAGCGTGATTTGAGTGAGAGTGTGTGTGTTTGAGAGAGAGAGAGAGAGATGGGGAGGGAGTGAGTGAGGGTGGGTGGGTTCCGGGTTCTGACTCATTTTTACCAGATAATGTAGGCCTAATAACACAAGTACTCAGCCTATGAAGTAAACCTGTGGTTTAAAACCACGCCTCTTTAATATCATGAATGTTAACAACATTTACATAGAACATATATCCTCCTCAATAAAAATAAAAAAGCATTGAAAAACTAAGATGAAATTAAACTTGGAGTATACAAATAGCACATGAAGTAGACAATGCATCAGTGCTTCTTTACTTCTTTAATACAGTGTCTCTTGTCATTAGTTGCTATGAACGTATTGGTGCCAACAAGCTGAAGAACTCCATTGAACTAGGGTTGCTACCATATCAACTCTACAACAGATTTTTATTTTATTTAAAAAGGTTAAAAAAAAAAAATATATATATATATTATTTTTTTATTTTTTTATTTCATAACCGCGGTTAAAAAAAACAATCGCGGTCAGAAAAAATAATCGCGGTTTGACGATTATGTAATAATCGTTACAGCCCTAAAAACAACCCAACATTAGAACAATTAGAGCAAATGATAATCAATAAATAAATAAATAAATGAATTGACAGGAAAGTTGTCGTGTCTTATTAGGCTATTGCAGCCTAAAGGAAAGTCTCTAAAACAACCGATGTAGGCTAACGGCTGTAGGCTATATTTAACAAATACAGTAGGCCTAGTATAGGATAATCTACATGCTTACAACACGTCTGTGTTCCTGAAGTCCATTAACTGGGAACGAAAAATGACTCGATACTCCTCTGCTTCAGGTTGCTGACGCGCTTTCTGGCTGCCAAGGAATGCAGCTCTCGCGCAGCAGACTCGTTTGCGTTTTGCGCTTGACATGAAAGTAACAAAGAAATTAAACGTGACAGTAAGCTACAGCCTACAGGCAACATGTATGTCTACATACAGTTCTGTTTTTATTCACAGTAGGATACAGTACATGTTTATTATGACAGATTTAAATGCAAGTAGGCCTACCGTACTGTAATGAAAATCCCACCAGTAACCAGATAGCAGGCTCAAAAAAAAAAGAAAAGTTTTTTAAGCCTGTCCGGTAGACTGGGAGGTTCGGATCTCTGAAGTTCGGATGAGTGGGGTCCTACTGTAGTTACAAAACCTCTACTCTCGAACACAGCATATGGAAAATAATAATGTACCTCCATATTGCAATAGACACTTTATAACATTTACAAACCATTAAGGCTAGAGGGAATAACGCGCTCCTCTCTGATCACAGGCATACATTATAACGTTAATAATGGAGGCTGGTGCTGAATGAGTAACGTTACTGCACAGGGAATACAGTTGTGACGTGATTTTAATAGCACCGACTTACAGGCAAACTTTGCAGGCCTGAGTTTGACCGCGTTCAATACACAAGTCTTCTCTAGCCAAACTGTAAAATAATGGAGCTAGCTAGATACAGCTACATAATAAACCGAGTTGAATTCGCATAACGTGACCATCACTAACGTTACCCACACTCTTGGTAGACACTTTGCTAGCCTAGGCAATGATGTAACGTTAGCTGGGAAGCTAGCTAGCTTGCCGTAAAAGCCGATACATCTAAACAAAAAAACAAATTGATTTGGCATACGATCTACCCACAAAGCATGGTCTTGTCCATGCCGATATTAATGTTTTAGTGCTATATTTACCATAGTCGTCTTCATTCTCTGAAGCGATGTATCGAAGTCATTCATTACGCGAGTCGAAACATAGACACACACACACATACATACACACACTACTCAAGAGTGAAAACAGCAGCAACTCATTCGGTGACGTCACACGGAAGTACGGTGGCTACCGCGCTTGCGCAAGCAGTTTCACATACAGCTGCGCTGGTTGGAGCGAACGTGTATGTATGTATGTGTGTATGTATGTAGGCTATGTTAGATCTCATACATACACACGTACACACACACATACACACACGATCTTGTAATATTTGAACAAGCAACCCTTCGTGGTACACGTGACAGACACACATACATACATACACACATACACGCACCACTGAGCTCACAACACAAACACTCATTCGGTCACGTGAGCTCCCCCAATCACTTAAAGTGCGATCGAACTACCGCGCATGTGCACGTTGTTTTGTAGTGAGCTGCGCTGTATAACGCGAACGTGTGTGTATGTGTGCGTGTATGTATATACGTACACACATACACACATACATACACGTTTTAAGTAAGCTTTGAACAAGCAACCAAAGTGGCACTTTTCACACCCCATACATTCCACCCACTCGAGTGAACGAATGAATAAATGAACGTGTGTGTGTGTGTCTGTGTGTGTGTGTGTGTGTGTGCATCTAATTTTTCACTATATTTTTCACTCACACACACCTTATCTTTGCTAAAGATATATGCAAATCCCAGTGATTGGCTGATTCCCTAACTATGTCTTTGCAAGGATAAGGTGTGCGTGTGAGTGTGTGTGCGTGAGTGCGTCTATAGACGCACACACAGACACACACACACACATACTCACACACAGACCTGTGAAACGTGGCACTTCCCACCCCCCATACACACATCTATCTGTCTGTCTGTCGCTCACTATGCCTCTAAAGCTGCCTTTACACCATTGCGGAAAAAATGACTGCGGTACGGTTCTGAAAAGACCGGAAGTCATTAATTTCCTATGAGAGTCTGCAGACCGCATGCGACAGGGCTCCGAGGGATGCGGTGCGGACAAAATTCCGCTCCGGTGGACGTCTGTATGCGTTCAAAACATTGAACTCATCCGGCAAATCCCAGTCCGGCAGTACGACCGGAAAATAGTGTTGCTATGGTTTTGGTAAACAATGGTGTGTGTAAACAATGATAGATCGCTTTCTTGTCACTTTACTTGAATAATTTAATGTTATAAACTATATTGTTTTCCAAACAGAATTAACAAGCCCATGTGATCTAGTGAAGCACGTTGTCAATATAACGAATATAACGAATATAACCAGACAATCTAGCCAGCATAGAGCCGGCTTCGGCTATGGCTAGTTAGCTAAAGTTAGCTATAAACTTCGTAGATTTGTCAAACTTAATAAATACGACACACACACAACCCAAAGCTGTCAAAATAGTTAAATATTGGTGTAAAATATTGGTGTAAAATATTTTTTCCACAGACACATTTTGCTACAAAGTCTGTAACCTTTTAATATAGTTTGACAAATTTGTACCGCTTCGATGTCCGCCATGATTGTTGACAGATTTACTCACTGCTCGGTGACGTCGACACCCGACGTATTGTCCGCCAGTTTCAGTTCCCCACATCCGAAAGTTTCTGGGATGGTGTACGGTGGTACGGGGTGTCCACCAGGGTGCGGATTGTGGAAACCGGAGTCATTTTTCCGCAATGGTGTAAAGGCGGCTTAAGACCCTTCACACACACACACACAGATACAACCATGCCTCTGAGACTCCTCCCCTTCTCCTCCCTCCAGAGTACGTGAACCAGGATGTAGCAGACCTCCGGCCGGGCCTCGCCGAGCGTCCCAGCACGTTGCCCCGCAAGGGCCACCATGAGCGCCGGCCAGCCAACGGCTTGGGCCCCGGACACAGCGTGGACAACCCCGAGTACCTGGTCCCCACACCCACCTCCCCCGCCTTCGACAACCCCTACTACCTGGACCTGGTGGCCAAAGCCAAGGCGGTGGCCGGGGGCGGAGCCGGCGGGGACAGTGTCGGGGCTCCGCCCAGGCAGGTCAACGGGTTCATGACCCCCACGGCGGAGAACCCGGAGTACCTGGGCCTAGCGGACACCTGGAGTGGTCACACCTGAGAGAGCGGGGGGGTGGACACCTGGAGCGGTCACACCTGAGAGAGCGAAAGAGAGAGGGGGGGGGGGGGGGGGGCGTCTGTATCACCAGGTCTGACAGTCAACCACCCAGTTCAGTGGAACGTCCGCAGACGGGTGTGAGGTGAGGCTCCTCACTCCCTGGTGTCCACGCAGACAGGGGCTGCTCTTCTGCAGTGACCTCTCTGTGCCAAAAAAGTTTACACAGCCTCTGAAACAAGAATAAATACTCTGCAAGAAAAGAAAATTCTCAAGTTCTGAAGTTCTCAAATCCACATGGTACTAACAGGAAGAAAGTGGTTTTGGATCAGTTTTGTGATAAATGAGAGAATCCAAGTAACACTGGACTGGCTCAATGAATATGGAACATTATGTTCTCATTATTATTATTATTATTTTTTTTTTTTTTAAGTGATCCTAGTTTGTGGTTGTTTCTATGTGAATCGATTTCCTCTCTCTTTCCTCTTTGTAGTCAAACTAATAGGATCTTTCTTGTCTTCCTGGCATGTGTGTATCAGGATATGCATGGGAGGGGATGTTTAGTATTCTGGTCAGTAGCTCTCTTATAGTCCTCAGGCAGTTTGGTACAATCAGAGCCATTTTATTTGACCATAGAAAAGTCCTGACTGACCATCTGGACGCACCGGTATTCTCCTATGAAAGAGAGAGGTTATGTACGTAGAAGACAGAGCCATTGTGTCGAAGGAATACATGTGTGTCCGTTTAGAAGCTGCATGCATTTACGTGTGGCCTCAGAATGGTACATGTTGGACATGACACAGGCCATGGGCACTAATACTGTTGGTTTATGTCTGGACTTGCTGGTGAAATGTTCTGGTAACGTTCTTACGACGTTTAAAAACACCCTCTCAAAATGGTACTGTGAGGAATCGCTCCCTGTTTCTGAAAAGCAGTTAAATCATGAAAACCAGTTCAATCGTGAAAATGCTACGATTTTTACATTGTTGTTTTTTGAAAGGTTATTTGCATTTTAATTTATGTTTTGTACAATGCAATATTGATGCACTGTGTAATCGTCTACGTGGCATTGTAACAATGGGAGGCTTTCACTGTGGCTGAGGCACATACTCAACTGTACCACACAGGAGACCACACATGGATATATTGCTGCGCTTGTATATTTTGAAACAATATTTTAAATATACTCGGCCCTAAAATTGGAAAAAAACAAAACATGTTTTGTTGCAATACACTATGATGTGTAGAAACACTGTGAGTGTGACTCTGAAGAGGGGAGTTAATGAGTGCATGGTTGAGATTCCTCCGGGGAAGACCTCACTGGCATCCTAGTTAATAATCAGTTTCTTCTGACTGTTTCCTGTGTGAACGGCTGTGGCTGGAGTCAATAGACACACTGTTCTGCTCCCATAGAGGAAGGTCAGCAGCCCACCGGTAGACGTGCTATTCAGTGTGTCAGGCCTTTGAAAGAGAGGGGCACGGGATTTTCTGGTGTGAAAGTTGGGGGATTTGGCAGAGGGGGGGGGGGGGGGTTGCAGGGTTCCTTCCCTCCTTCCTCCCTTCGCTCCTTCCTTCCTCCCTCCCTTCCCTCCTTCCTTCCTTCCTGCATTTTTAACATGTGTGAAAGGATCTTCCTGACAGAAAGTCAACAATTTGCCTACATTTGATTGTCAATGTCAGTTTGTCACAAATCCAAATTGCTTTGTGATGAATGATATACATACCATATTTATGGTTATATTTGTTTGGTACTCTTGGAATCAAATGTACATTGACATCCCCAACTTTTCACTGGCAATTAGTTTCCCTAAGAATCTCAAAACAATGAGTTGTATGTCCGGCAGGTGGGCGGGTTACAGTGTTCTTTGAAATATGTAGCCTACTATTTTGTCCCTTAGCCACATTGTCTTGGACTGGGTGCAGGGAATGCAGGTTACTGTCTGTCTGTCTGTCTGTCTGTCTGTCTTGCAACCTCAATACAGGCTACTTGCATCTTGATGTCCTCAACTGGATCTATGCAGTTTACAGTGATTGTCAGCCAATATGTACACTTAAAAAAAAAATCATGGCCAAAAAGCGACAATCAGCCAATTTAAAAGACTTTAGACAATATATCTTTCCTGCAGTGTCTCCCCATTGACAGATCTGATATTGATGCTTGAAAGAACTTCCAGAAAAAAAAAAAAAAAAAAGCTGAACACTGAACCAGTGGCGACACCCAGAGAGATACAGTTCTCAGGGGAGGCACAGTGTTCTGAAAGCATCACCAGTGAATCAACACTGTAGATTCAAACTAGCAACCCCATGGATCAGTGTAGATTCACACTAGCAACCCCATAGATTCAAACTAGCAACCCCATGGATCAGTGTAGATTCACACTAGCAGCCGGGTGGATCACTTGGAGAGGTTGAGTCTGCGGTTGTGAAAAGCAGACGGGCTGCATTGCAGACTGACTGCCCAGCAGACTGACTGCCCAGCACAGCAGATCTGTGATGTAGACTATCCGTCCATGTACCATGACAAGTGGACTGTTGCACCGCTTTGACTCATGTAGGTGTTCTCAACCACGACCAAAGTCTACAGCACCTCTCTCCCAACTCTTCTCTCCATCAGTGGTGGACGATACCGTCAGAGGCACATTGAAGGAATTGTGAAAATAATTGTCTGTACTTTCTTTTTGACAAAATTGTATCTTTTGTACATGTGAGTACTTTTATATGAATTTGATGGTTGGTCTGATTTTAGTGGGAAGGTGTTTAGACCTGTCAGGCATTTGATATGAGCCTAACGCCCTGGGGCTGGTTTTACATATACTCATGAGACTGACCAAGAACCCCTTTCAATGGAGAAAAGATCTGTTTTTTAGGCTAGGACTGGGATTCACCTGTGTGAGAAAGTGGCTGATGTAAATGTCGGCCATATTCAGTAAGGTGCGCGGACAAAGGCTTTCTTCTAGATGGATGGATGGGCCATGACCAGTACATGTACAGTAGCTTCACTGGACACAGATGAGGGTCAACATGTAAGCGTATTTTATAAAGAAAATAAAAAGTGTGCCTTTTGTATGTAATAATTCTTTATACAACATTGGTGCCTTAATACATGAAAACCAATTTCCTGTTTGTGTCTGGTGTGAAAATTAATTGACCAACAAAACATATTGTACCCAGGAAACACTCAGCCCTGGTCAATCACGTATCTCCAGGGGTGGACTTAGGACCCATTAGGCTAAGGTAGGCAATTGCCTTGGGCTCCCAACCTAAAAAGGGCCCCATACACACCACATAAATGTATAGTTAAAATAATAATAATTTCTTTCTAAAAATCCATACGGTAAATGGCATCAGAAAGCTTAACAGACCTTTCCTATTCAGGCAGCAAGTTCCACCCCCCACCCCCTAGTTACTGTTGCAATGCCCCACAAGCTTTGGAGCAAGTTAATCAAATATCCACTGAACAGCACATACCTGATGATTCTCTGACAATATTGCTGTACAGTTTGTTATTTGCCAAATGCCACTACTGTGTCTAAGAGAGTTACAGAAGGGCCTGAACCATTTTACACAAGGATGTATCCACAAGATTTGGATTTTGGACAGAGCAGGTGACAACATAAGTGTGACAACACTAATACTCGTAGCGAAGACACGAAGCGTTACAGGAGAATCCTCCTTCGGCTGGAGTAGCACGTAGTTGATGAAGATGGTGATAACCGATAACCTACCCTACTAACACAGTACGTAAAACTGACGGGACACATTGGTGTAATTGTGGTAACTTTGCGACGTCACCAGCAGCGGACCTAGCTGACACCTAGCTGACACTTGCCTTTTCAGTCGCAAAATAACCAAAATAGCCGTCCTTAAGTACACTGTAAGGGAACGTAGCCGCCACTGCTGCTTAAATCCGTAACTACGATGTAATTAAATAACGTGACAATGTGGTTAGATCACAGTCCCAATCTGACTTTATTGGAAATGTGTCACAGTGGGTCAGAACATTTGTAAATTACTTAGGTTTTAAAATACATTTTGAAGTCATACAGTTACAGAATTGTAATAATGAGGAGAAATCCTGCATGTCTGTTTTGTGTGTAATTTCTCATTTACAGTTAATATTAACACTAAAGATTTGCAGTCTAGGCCTAATAAAAATAATGATAAAAAATATATTGTTCGAAGTTACATATTAGACCGTTAGCCCCCCTTTCCTCCACCGTGAATGTGCCATCCCAGTATTATTTTGATATTTTTTAAACTCACCTTTGATTGGCTCATTTGACATTTTGCTGGATCTGAAGACCAACAGCCTTACAGATAGACGCTGACAGCAATTAAGCCACAGTTGTGATTCTGACAGCCGTTCAGGTACATCCACCACAATGCCGCCTCCCCCTCCGAAGAGGATGAGGGATATCAGGAGCTTTTGCTCCGCAACTGTAAGTAACGTTAGCGTTAGCTAGGTTAGCTAGTTACTGGTAAACTAAGTATCTAACGTTAGGCAGTAACCACATGAAAACCAGCTAGGTTGGTGCTAGCTAATGTTACCTAAACTAACATCACTTGTCTTTCCATTGTGGCAAATTATCAACTGCTGATTCTGTCTAGCTAGCGAACTGTTAAGATGGCTTCTATCATACTGTAACATTAGGATTGCAGCAACTATTACATTATCATACATTAGCTGCCCATCAGAGATTTAATTGAATGGGACATCACGCGCTCACAAGTAACGACTGTTAGTGTCAGCATTGAATACTAGCCGATAGGCTATTAGCTAGCTATAGCTTTGTCAAACCCAGCTAGACGTGATGCTAATTTTCACCATATTAAACTCCCATTAACTTATGCTAAAAAATGTCAGTGATATTAAAGTCGTAAGTTTTGATATAAAATAAATACATTGTTTTAGCCTGACAGGGGTTCTTGTTACAATTATAGGGGAAACTGTACGTTATCTAGAGGTTAGCCAGCCCGTGAGAGCTCTTAACGTTAGTTTTATGAGGGCTCAGGTCTGTAGTTCTTTATACAAGCCTGTCCCTGTGTAGCCTGGTTTCCTACAGTTATTAGCTAACGTATACTTGCCAACTGGAATCTCATAATTTTCCTCTTACTATATTGGCTGGAGGGTGTTTTAAACAAAGTAGTGTATGTTGAAGTATTTTTTTCCCCCCAACTATGGTATCGAACTGGGCATCCAGGATTGTGGAATTTCACAATAGGTATTGCCTACTGTCTGGTATTTTGTGACTCCCCTAATGGACAGATATATCAATGTATGAGTTGAATGTCAGTTTAAAAATCCAATGAAAATCTAAATTTTAATAAAATCATTTTTATGCATGAAACACAGCAGTAGAGAGAGAGAGAGCGGAGATACACAGCAGCAGCCGAGAGAGAGTGGAGGGACGCGGCAGCAACCAAGAGAGAGAGAGAGAGAGAGAGTGTGGCGGGACGCAGCAGCAGCAGAAGTCGAGAGAGTGGAGGGACGCAGCTGCAGGCAGGATGTGATACACTAAGAACATTGTATTGGTATTATTCAATTTCATAAATATATGAATATTTAAGAGGTTTAACCTCTCGTCCCCAGCAAAAATTGTGTATGCAGGCTACACTGTTATATGGTCCCTACCAATGTTGAAACCAAACCTACGCCCTTGTGTGTACTATACATCATGTAACCAAATATGCTGTAGCCTCAAGACCAGTGTCTTCTGGTTGAGCTTGCCATCTAGTGGTTGACATATGTAATTACAGTGTAATTGAGAGCAAGTGTGTATGAGAACTGTCAATAGTCTTAATGTCCTGCTCTTTAAAATTTAGAAGTTGATCCTCTATTTTGTTCTCTCTCTCTCTCTCTCTCTCTGTGTATGTGTGTGTGTGTGTGTGTCAGGGTGTGGAGGTTATGCTGACAACAAGCTTGGAGCGGTGTCGCCAACGGGTCACGGAGAAGCCATCATGAAAGTCACACTGTCCAGACTCATCCTGTTTAACATGGAGCAAGGTATCTTACACACCTGCACGCTGATGCTGACACACACACACACACACACACACACACACACAGGGAAGGAAATGGTCTGGTCAAATAGATTTCCCTCCACATCCATCAATTCATCTCTTCACCCATCGACACTTTCCATTCTTCTACCCACCCACTCACCTCGTTCATCCGTCTGACCGGTCCTCACCCATGTTTGTTTCCGCAGGTCTCCCAGCGGAGGCGGCCGCTGACCAGGCCCTGGCCTACATGAGGGAGAGGGTGGGGGGCTTGGGGGGCGTGGTGGTGGTGGACCCCAGGGGGGTCTGGTCCGCCCGCTTCAGTAGCCTGCAGATGGCCTGGGCAGTGGCCCAGCAAGACACACTCCACTACGGCCTGTACGCCGGAGAGCAATACACACAGAGGATAGACGACCTTCTTTAATACACACACACACACACACCACCACAACGTACACTGGGGAAGACTGCATAGTATAGGTGATCCGTACTAAAACACACATGCGCGCACCCCCCCCCCCCCCCCCACACACACACACACACACACAGCTGACTGATGCTCTATTACAAACTGTATGCTGAGGAAGACACCCCCCCACACACACTGTCTCACACACACATACAGTACATACATACATACACACACATGCACTCACACACACCAAATCAAATCAAACTTTATTTGTATAGAACATTTCATACACAGAGGCAACACAATGTGCTTAACAGAGAGCATTAGGGGGGTGGGCATAGGTCCCACCCCTACATAGGTCCCCCCCCCCCCCCCCCACACACACACACACACACACTGTACATTCACACACATGCACTCACGCAAGCACAAGCGCGCACACACACACACATACCTTCATGTGCACTATTAGAGCCTGTATTCACTGTTTTGTAAGTCTTAACATGAATCAGTGTAGCAAGACTAAGTATTATCACAGTGTCTATAGTCAAGTTTGAAATAAATTACACCATGTGTTTTAACCAGTGGAAATAACAGAATCTAAAAAATGACAATAAAGCTTGATTATAAAACAAAAATCCTCTCCCATGTAGAGTGACCATTACTGACACATTCCGTATACGGTTTGAGACACACTCACAAAGCAACATCTGTCTACAGCAATGTCCGGTCCAACTGTAAGCCCAACACCAAAACAAGAGCAAATATCTATCAATCAATCAATCAATCAATCAAAGCTTTATTTGTATAGCGCATTTCATACCCAGAGGCAACACAATGCGCTTGAGACATGAATACAATATGAGACATGAAACAAAGTGGGTGCCATGATTTTGAGTGACATGGAACGATGTGTGAATATGTATTTTAATATGGTAGTAATGCAATGGGAATGTCCTCCAAATTACAATAGACCAAAATTAGCCTTTGGGTTCTTGCTTACAACCTGTTAAAACCACAGTTGGGTTGTTAATAATAATAAGAAATGGTAAATAATACAGCCATGGTACATACTGTATCATGTTTTCTAGATGAAGTTAACCGTTTAACTTAATTTGATATATATCATTTACAGATTGCAACTGAAACTCTTGCATCACTTAACTTAGCTCTGCTTTTCACCATTTTACCTGAGAGATATCGTATTCAGACAGACTGTCAAAGATGATCTGATACAGGTATAAGAACACACTGCTATGGAACGATCTGCCATGTTGCTTCCTCTCATCCTTCATCAGTGAAGGCAAAGAAAAAGCCACTGAATCTGACTAAATGGACTACATGACTTTTACCGATAGATGGAGGATTTGAAGTGGGATCTTTGTCTGTTAGCTGTTTGCTCTCTGTGGGTGAATATTAATGGTGGAAGTCTTCTCCCCTTTGCTGACACGGATCATACTTAATGGTTAAACAGTGAACACCTTTCCTATACTGTATGTTTACATGTGTCCACTAGGGGGTGATTCTGATCTGGACTACTGTAATAAACCTTGTCCCTGGCGTGAGGATGTATAGAGCCTGGACACTTCTACTGTGTCCACGATGAGGAGAGCAGGAAACCGTAAAGTACCAAAATCAACACAATCTTTATTTATGGACAATTCATGATCCAGCCAAGCTGCCAGCACACAGGTACTGACCGCTGGTCCGGCCTCCATCAGAGTCTGCTAGGGAGGTGACCGCTGGTCCGGCCTCCATCAGAGTCTGCTAGGGAGGTGACCGCCGGTCCAGTGCAGTGAGGGTCCATCTCCACAAGCACGGGAGAGCCTCGTCCCCCAGCTAGCAAGCGGACAGGAGCACTCCTAGATTCCCTGCTTTCTCCGCCCTGCCTAAGAAGAACCTCTCCCTATACGTCCCACTATCATTTCCGATTTCAGAACGAAACTGTAACATATAGCCTAGGCTATTTGCGGGACATCGACGTATTCGTTGGCGCATTCGTAAAAAACATTTACACAGCCGAATATATATTCACAAACAACAACTTCTGCGTAAGGAATGTTGACATAAACCCATTCTTACGTCTCGTCATTCTCAAGTCTCGTCATAATATCGGAGCTATAACGTGAGGGAATGGATGAAGGACTTAAAACAAATTGATAATAAGGACTGTATATTGGAACATTTTGACAGAATATTGAATAGAGAATATTATTTAAAAAAGAAAAGGGCAGGTGTTCTGGGGAGCCTATACCCACGCCCTAGCGGCATATCTCAATAAAGACTTTTTAACTTTTGGCAGTTGCTTTATTTTGAACGGGAGAATATTATTATAATATTAACGCCAAATCCAGGATACTCGATACACCTTCATCACACCTGTCTGAAAGTACAAATCAAGTGATTTACAGTGATTTTAGAAAGTTGGTGGTTTTGTCAAAAGAGCCTTGCAAACCGTGACGTCACAGAGCACCCTTGTGACGTGGGCCACGAGGGGTATAAAAGCCAGAGAGCGACAGAGGAGGAGCAGCCAGAGAGAGAGAAGCCAGAGAGCGACAGAGGAAGAGCAGCCAGAGAGAGAGAGAGGGGGACGTCTCTCTCAGTGGGCCAGAGAGAGAGAGAGAGGAGAAGGAGGTATCATCTTGACATCTGGGCTGGTCAGAGGTGGAGGTCTGGTCAGAGGGTGGAGGGCTGGTCAGAGGGTGGAGGGCTGGTCAGAGGTGGAGGTCTGGTCAGAGGTGGAGGTCTGGTCAGAGGGGGAGGGCTGGGCAGAGGGGGAGGGCTGGTCAGAGGGGGAGGGCTGGTCAGAGGGTGGAGGGCTGGTCAGAGGTGGAGGTCTGGTCAGAGGGGGAGGGCTGGTCAGAGGGGGAGGGCTGGTCAGAGGGGGAGGGCTGGTCAGAGGGGGAGGGCTGGGCAGAGGGGGAGGGCTGGGCAGAGGGTGGAGGTCTGGGCAGAGGGGGAGGGCTGGTCAGAGGGTGGAGGTCTGGTCAGAGGTGGAGGGCTGGTCAGAGGTGGAGGGCTGGTCAGAGGTATCTCCTTCTCCTCTCTCAATCTCTCTGGACCACTGAGAGAGAGTCAGGGAGACTCTCTCCTCTTCCCTGGCTCCGAAGAGGATCGGCGGTGGAGGCGGTGGAGGTGGCAAATTTATAAATAAATAAAAACCGATTTTAATCATAAAAACTGATTCTGATTCTCATTGTAAGCTATAGTGTTTTTATTAAGATATCCATGTTAGCATATAGGAGTACTGTTACTATAGTTACTGTTAGCACTTCAGACTTAGGGGCTGGGCAGCCTCAGCTGGAGACCAGACCTCCACCTCTGACCAGCCCTCTACCTCTGACCTCCACCTCTGACCAGACCTCCACCTCTGACCAGCCCAACACCTCTGACCAGCCATCCACCTCTGACCAGACCTCCACCTCCCCCTCTGACCAGCCCAACACCTCTGACCAGACCTCCCACTCTGACCAGACCTCCACCTCTGACCAGCCCTCTACCTCTGACCAGACCTCCATCTCTGACCTCCTCCGCTGTCAGACCAGGTGTGGTACAGTATGGATGGATTGGACAGAGACTTGGGTGCTCTTACCGACACCGACACCCCATCTCCGACTGGTGATATGAGTGCAAACACAAGTCCGGTTCAAACCTGCTCTCCCACCCGTACATCAACTGGTTTTGCCAGGTAAACACATTTGTTTGTGTTCTATACAGCTCTGGGAATAAAGGTATGGGTGTATTGCATGTGTGTCTTAGAGAGAATGCCTCATAAGTAATTTATTATAAGGGCATCACTATTTTCCCCCACACCTCCTAGACGTAGTTTAAAAACAACCCTCCTCTATAGAGGATGTGTGCATATTATCATATTTGAGACATCAATCCAAATAGCCTATTATAGGGTTGGTTTTGTTATCCAAATAGCTATGGGCAGACAAATGCCATTTGTCATCATGGCACAGAGTTACATAGGTCTTAACAGAAACATTGTGTAAAACATACAGTAGATTCAAGTTGCTCATTCTGTTCGCTGATCACCTGTGGACATAACCATTGTCAGGTGAGTTTCCTCCCCCGTCAAATACTGCCAAGCCTGATGATTGATAAACCTTCGCGAACTTGTGAACAAAATAAATACCACATACGAGCAAATATAACCTGCTCCGCTATAATGAAACTGATAAAACTAAGATGCCTGGATAAAGAAATAATTTTTCGAAACGATATATTTGACAGAATCAGTATTCTATGCAAGATTATAACGCTCGTTAGCTTGAAGCCCGAACTCGCCCACCCAAGCAGATGAACACGCGGAGGCACGCGGACACGCGTTAATTCCCGACGGGCCCCATGGTGACCATTCCCGCGCGGGATCATTTTCACGGACTGCGTGCGCATATCTTGGTGTAGCTCGGCCGTTAGTCACAAGTGAGGATGGACTCGATGATGGATGTGTAGCCTATCATCATTGCCTTTGGCATGTTGAATTTCTTCAGCTGCCTCAGGAAGTGTATCCTCTGTGGTGCTTTTTTGGTAGGGGAGCTGATGTAGGCTACTACTCGGTTATAAAACTACCCTGGAAACACAGTAGGCTACAGTAGTAGCCTACCGTCCCACACCGTGAAATACCAGCGCCACTCTGCATCACAAACCGAGTTCTGTTGTACGTCATCATACGTCTGGAATCCATCTCTAGTGATTCTAGAATAGTTCGTCAATCGTGACAGAATGTCTGAGTGGTACCTGTTAAAATGGCTTATTACCATGGACACAGCTCCCTCTAGTGGTCGATGTAAATATTACACCATGCAGAACCGAAGAGTAAACAGCAAGATTGAAGACAATAAAATATACAGTTGAAGAGCTGAAACTATACAGGCATGCTGACAGTCTGGGGAAAACATCTCTATAAAACTGTTGAATTATGTCCCATTGAGTCCCAACATCCACCACTCTAGCCTACTGATACCCCAACATGCCACTCAGGGGAAAGAGGAATGTTATTTAGCAGTGAACTCGCTCCACCAGCCAGTTGGAACACCGATGGAGATGTAGGCTGTCGGAACTGCGCAGATTATTAATTTTACATCAAACCCGTGCCCACGCCGAGACCGCCGCTAGCTCGGCCCGGCATGGGGAGAGACCAGTGAATATGTATATCATCATCATACCGGGAGAGAAGAGCTGCTTGCGCTTAATATCCCATCTCTCAAGGCTACGTCCACAGACTAAATCACTTCAACAGGGAGACACACCCATCACATGGAGCTCAGTGGCGTCCATGATTCTCTAGGACCTCCCTCCGACAGTCACAACTACAACAGTTTTAGGTCTGTCTTCTGTTTGTCTTCTGATAGTAACTATGCAGCTATTGTTGTGTGTGTGTGTGTGTGTGTGTGTGGAGAGTTCTAAATGGCATTGGCATTCATAGCAGCAGGTGCATCAAATTTCACCAGAATGCAGGAAATAAAGTGTTTGACGCTTAAAATCCCCAGGGGAGGACAGATTGCCACGACACCATAGATCATTATAGTAATACTATGATAATGTTACAGTGAATGTTGGCTATAGTTTTACTATAGTAATAGTATGTCACCAACAGGTAACGAGCATCCAGCACTTAAAACAGACAAATACAATCAGGTCCTATTGGTGTAAATGTGTGAAGGACACAAACCATAGATTAAAGCCCTAAACTAGTCTATAGGCCTATACATGTGATGCAAACAGGCTCAGTAGATGTTTCTATATCATTTTAAATACTCTTTCCATATAGTTTAATGTTTTCTTTGAAAAATGCAATGACACAGGCCCACTGTGTTCAGATTGGTTTACCAGTATTCTTACTATAGACACAGGCCCACTGTGTTCGGATTGGTTTACCAGTATTCTTACTAGAGCCACGTCGCTATATTGCCAAATGATCCACTCAACAGCTACAAATATTGACATATTTAATGTGCCAAATTGCTTACAAAAATCATACTGCCATCTATTGTCTCTCCTTACGTAAATTTTTCATGTCACTGGTGTTTCCTCTAGGATCTCCCTTCAATAGTCTCCCACGGCCTTAAGGGACAGCACGCTGTTTATTACCACGGCCTTAAGAAGGGACAGCACGCTGTTTATTACCACGGCCTTAAGAAGGGACAGCACGCTGTTTATTTGGTTTGAACCGTTTTGTCCATCATGTCAGTCATGTGGTTGATGCATCAGAGTGACATTAATGGATATCATGTGGTCGTGCTTCATTCTTCAAAAGAACACTGACAGACTGTTCCATTTATTAGGCTACTTTGTGTTCTACAGTATGAACACAGCAATGGTCACCTCAGTGAGAGAAGAAACATGCTTCAATAACAGGCAATGGAAACACAGCAAATAAAAACCTCTCACACCATCCTATCCAGCAGCCTTCTTCACACAAGTCTCACGTCATTTCATTAACTTAAAAAGCAAACTTGTTTCATGATAATGATCACTTAAAGGATCACCACTCTCTTTGAAATTTGATGTCACGTGACCCTCAGAGGGATTTCAGGGTGTGAGGTCACGTGACCCTCAGAGGGATTTCAGGGTGTGAGGTCACATGACCCTCAGAGGGATTTCAGGGTGTGAGGTCACGTGACCCTCAGAGGGATTTCAGGGTGTGAGGTCACGTGACCCTCAGAGGGATTTGAGCCTCTTGGTTCCCGTGTCCTGCAAGTCGTCCTCCTGCCCTCGCTTGGCACCCCTCTCTGATTGGCTGGTGGCATCGGGCGTCTTGGGCTCCGCCCCGCCCTCGAAGCCCGGACCCCTCATCTGCCGGAGCTCTCTCCTCTCCCTCCTCTCCTCCATCTCTCCGATCTCCTGGGCGAACAACGCTTTGAGGGCCGGGATCAGCCTGGGGAGCACTCTGAAGTCCCCAAACCGCATCTGAGGGGAAGAGAGGAGGGAGGAGAGAAGGAGAAGAGGGAGGGGAGGAGGAGAAGAGGGGAGGAGGGAGGAGAAGAGGGAGGAAGAGGTAGGAAAGAGAGAGAAAGCAGATGGGAGGAAAGAAGGGGAAACGTTGAGACGGAGGAGAGACAAAGCCAGAGGGGGAGGAGAGGGAGGGAGAGGGGGAGGAGAGAGAGGGAGAGGAGATACGAAGCCAGAGGGGGAGGAGAGAGATGCAGGATAACCTAGAAGTAGAGGTCTTCTCGGGTCTAAAATGTGGACCCGAAACCGAGATGGACCCGAGACATTCGTTCCGAGATCCGACTAAATCCGATAAGTTCTTTAAAATATGTATACCGGACCCGATTTTGTCCGAGAGCAGGACTAGGACAGAGACCCGAGACCCGAGTCGGATCGGGTATTTTACGGATCCGACAGGCAGTAGTAGCAAGTAGCCTAGTAGCATTAATCGCTTAGGCTGTCAGGGCTGTTGGCTTGCATGCTGTTGCATCACAGTTGGATGGAATTGCGATTTATCCTCTCAATCTTGACAGGATCAATCGCTGTTTTGTCAGGCTGTGATGTGGCAGCATGGAAATGAAACGGCCGTAAATAAATAAGGCTACACAAAGCTGCCACTAGGTTTGACCTCTTTATATTCATTTTCTTTCAGCTTATTTTTCACAAGGTATGCTACTGGTGGTGGCTGCCGTGTCTCCGCTCGCGTCGCGGCCACGGTCTCACTGAATTCGCGTCATGTGTTTCTCTTGGGTATTACGCATAATGATAAACAGACCCGAGGTAATAGAAGGATCCACCCGAACCCAATTGACCATAATAAAAGCGTGGAAATGTGGACCCGGACCCGTACGGGTCTCGGGTCCGGTTCGGGTCCTCTGGGATTTACCCGACCCGTGAAGACCTCAACCCAGAAGCTGTTCTCAAGCTACAGGAAGCAGACGCTTCGGTAACACAGAGCAATAACATGGTTACACTTTACTACACTGTATAAAATGTAACTTTGATAACTGAATCTTCCTTACATTCTAGAGAAACCTAACCTGACCAAGATTTTTTTTTACCTGGCTACAACGTAGAAAAATACTGTAGTCCTCTTCAAATGAACAGTACTAAGGAAAGTCGTCTTCCAATTCCTGACCAAATAAAGGCTTGTAGCCACGCACCCTCATGTGGTCGAAGGAGATCCCCACGCGGTCGTTGAAGTCCTCGCTGAACAGCGGGATCTTGGCGTAGCGCTGGCTGAAGTGGTTGAGCATGATGAACTCAGCCTGCATCTTCATGCCCATCCCGATGGCCTGGGACGTGGTGCTGGGACCGGGAGGGAGAGGCGGAGAGAGAGAGAGAAGGAGAGAGAGAGAGAGAGAGAGAGAGAGAGAGAGAGAGACGGAGAGACAGAGAGAAACAGATTCACATGTTAACAAGCCTGTCTCCTACTGTATCACAGGTGGGATTTGAAACACTGAAAGCGCATAACACACCACTACCCATGTCCACTAAGTGGAGCAGATTGACTGGGCCGGCGCCAGCCGGTTTAAGCCGGATATAAACAAGAAGCAAACTGGCTGTTCTCATTGCAGGAGACGCTCTGGAGGACGATCAGCACACGCAAGCAAAAGCAGAGACACGTCCATCTAACCTGCAGGACGAACAACACTGATACTGAGACAAACGTCTATCTAATCTACAGCCAGACTAACATAGGATGAAGTGAGAGACTGTCCAGTCAGATGTTTGTTGCTGTGTAATTGCTGTTGGCTGTAGTGATGTAAATGTCCTGAGCTCACCTGTGGCGTTTCTCCACAGCTTCGTCCTCCAGCCCGTCCTCCAGCGTGGCTTCGTGAATCAGCAGCGTGGCGTCGCGCCCTGGAGGAAAACACACAACAACATTACAGTTCACATTCCAGCCCTTCAGCAAGGCTTTTATCCAAACACGTGGGGTGTGAAGGTTAGGGGTCGGGGGGAGGGTTGGCTCAGTGGAACCCATCCCAGGTTAGGGTCAGGGATATGGTGGAACCCGGGTTAGGGTCAGGGATATGGTGGAACCCGGGTTAGGGTCAGGGATGTGGTGGAACCCAGGTTAGGGTCAGGGATATGGTGGAACCCGGGTTAGGGTCAGGGATGTGGTGGAACCCAGGTTAGGGTCAGGGATATGGTCGAACCCAGGTTAGGGTCAGGGATATGGTGGAACCCGGGTTAGGGTCAGGGATATGGTGGAACCCGGGTTAGGGTCAGGGATATGGTGGAACCACCGCCTCGCTAGCTAAACCCTTGCAGACCTCTCTTCCTGTCCCCACAGGAAATCAGCTGTAATGCAGCCTGTTTAACAGCTGTGGTGTGGTGGGGGGGGGGGGTTAGGGGTAGAGAAGAGCAGTGTCTGCAGTAATAGTAATGAACTGGTGAAGAACATGGACCCAGGGTGTCCAGAGGGAGGGGGTCACATGGACAGAACAGCCTCTCCAGCAATTTAGCTGTAGTCAGTGAGGCCGGCTCCCAGCGGAGTGGTTTCAGAGGTGATTCATGGCCGGCTAGCAGGACGGTCGATGGCGTTAAGGCCCGTCTGGAAGAGGCTGCCCAGAACTGTGGATGAGGTGTTCAAAGCCTAACCTGCTCACTTTAATATGAAGCTGATTCACTCTTACGTCTTCCTTTCCGGTGGGGATTGGCCTCCGCCAGGGCTGCGCTTTGTCACCAATCCTGTTTGTGATTTTCATGGACATGATATCGAGGCGTAGCCGTGGGGAGGTGGGTTTGCAGTTCGGTGAGCTGGGGATCACGTCGCTGCTGTTTGCAGATGATGTGGTCCTGATGGCATCATCTGCCTGCAACCTCCAGTACTCTCTGGATAGGTTCGCAACCGGAGTGTGAAGCGGCTGGGATGAGAATCAGCACTTCTAAGTCTGAGGCCATGGTTCTCAGCAGGAAACCGGTGGTCTGTCCGCTCCGAGTAGGAAATGAGTCCTTACCCCCAAGTGAAGGAGTTCACGTATCTGGTAGGGCTGCTCGATTATGGCAAAAATCATAATCACGATTATTTTGATTGATATTGAGATCACGATTATTTAACAGGATTATTCATTGAATTTCTTAACAAATCAAATTATACATTGACTTTGATAACAATTAACTTATTAAATGTTGACAGTGGCTTTTCATTTTAAACAATGTTCTTTGGATTAGATACATTTCTCCCATGGGAGACAAATAGTGAACCTTGACCTTGATAAATAAATAAATAAAAGTGCCAAAACTGATAAATGAAGAAGCTTTAAAGCACCGCCACCACCACAGAAGAAGACTACCTCGGAAAAATAATTTCACTAGGACAGAACGCATCTAAATAACTTATTTAATGGTAGCGCCGAGGCTTCAAAACCCAGCATTTGTTAAAATAGACCCTTTTGCTTAGGTAAGTGAAGTTTCATGTTTATCTGACACTTGTAAATATGAGCGCCTCTCCTAAATAGGCCGACACCGATTTATTTTGACGGCAAAGTGAATGGACCGGCAAAGGACTGCGACAATAGGACTGAGAAGGGCTGCTTTGAGGGGCAGCTACGACTGCGTAGCAAATTTTACACACCGTGTCAACTTAGTCCAAATCTGTCTCCGCGAACCCATAGTGTTTCCACACCACTGACGTTGTTTTAGCTCTCTTGTCCACCTCTCTTTCGGATGCCATAATCTTCTTGTTTTGTTTGAGAGGAGCATGCGTGCGCCTCGCTTGACAACTCGTCTTGCCAACTCGTCTTGCTCTGAACTAAAGTGTTTGTTTTGGGGCTTTGGGGGTTGGGGGAGGGGTCAAGCACAGTATGTGTAGGGTGCACTTGATTTGTGCAAAATCGTTTTATGGCGATTATTTTGTTTTAATGATCGTTGACAGCCCAAATCTTAATCTAGATTAAAATCCGATTAATCGAGCAGCCCTAGTATCTGGGGGTCTTGTTCACGAGTGAGGGAACCATGGAGAGGGAGTTTGGCTGGAGAATCGGAGCAGCTGGTGCAGTTCTGCAGTCGCTTTAAAAGAGAGCTGAGCCAAAAGGCAAAGCTCTCGATCTACCGGTCTATCTTCATCCCCACCCTCACCTATGGTCATGAAGGATGGGTCATGACCGAAAGAACGAGATCACGGATACAAGCGGCCGACATGAGTTTTCTCTGGAGGGTGGCTGGGGTCTCCCTGAGAGATCCGGGAGAGACTCGGAGTAGAGCCGCTGCTCCTTTGCATCGAAAGGAGTCAGTTGAGGTGGTTCGGGTATCTAGTGAGGATGCCTCCTGGGCGCCTCCCTAGGGAGGTGTTCCAGGCGTGTCCGGATGGGAGGAGGACCCAGATGATTACATCTCCGCACTGGCCTGTGAGCGGCTTAAGATTCCCCAGGCAGAGCTGGTTGATGCTGCCAGGGAAAGGGATGTCTGGGGCCCCCTGCTGGAACTGCTGCCTCCGTGAACCGACCCCGGATAAGCGGATGAAGATGGATGGATGGATGGATGATTTACTGTCATCAATCTCTTTGGTCTGCTCATAGCATATAGCCTACACTTAACGTCCAATTTTGGCATGGAGATTGCTTGTCTATTGATTAGACAAGTGATCAATATACTACTCTTTGAACTTGTCAACATTCACAAATAGTGTTATTCCACACTGCCACCATGAATGATTGCTACTATCACAAACGACTATATCTAGTTGTGGTGTTAAATTTGTTCAGTCAGCAATAAAATCTTTTTTATTTTTTATTTTTATTTTTAAAAGGTGGGGTTTGACCCCCGCCTGCTAACTGGGCGTGGCGAGCAGGACTGACCCATGTGTGCCAGGCTGTCGCTGGGCATGGTGTCTCCAGAGAAGACCAGCTTCCAGCCGGACCGGTGCCTCAGGCTGCAGGCGAAGGCGTTCTTACAGTGGCGCACCGCACACGTCTGGAACTACAGGAGGGGCAGAGGGACAAACATCCTCAGGAACAGACATACAGGAACAGCCGTACAGACACAGACAGACAGAAACAGACCTACAGATAGGGAGGGCTCAGGAGAAGGTTATCATATCTCTTCGTACCTTTTCCAGGTCAGACTTCTTGAGCATGGCTTGGATGAAACTCTTGGTCTTGTACTTGGGGACCTCTGACCCCTCACACAGGAACTTGTTAGGTATGATGCTGGAGGGTCGAGATGAAGAGAGGAGAGACCAGAGAGTTAGTTCAGATGAAGAGAGGAGAGACCAGAGAGTTAGTTCAGATGAAGAGAGGAGAGACCAGAGAGTTAGTTCAGATGAAGAGGAGAGACCAGAGAGTTAGTTCAGATGAAGAGAGGAGAGACCAGAGAGTTAGTTCAGATGAAGAGAGGAGAGACCAGAGAGTTAGTTCAGATGAAGAGAGGAGAGACCAGAGAGTTAGTTCAGATGAAGAAGAGAGACCAGAGAGTTAGTTCAGATGAAGAAGAGAGACCAGAGAGTTAGTTCAGATGAAGAGGAGGGTTCAGAGAGTTAGTTCAGATGAAGATGAGGGTTCAGAGAGTTAGTTCAGATGAAGAGGAGGGTTCAGAGAGTTAGTTCAGATGAAGGAGGGTTCAGAGAGTTACTGTAGTTCAGAGGAAGGTGAAGGTGTCGGATATTTAGGCGTTGATGATACAGGTGGTCCCATCAGAAAGGGAGTACCGATGCTTATTTATAGTTTGTCAAATTGGGATGTTTGTGTGTGTGTGTGTGTGTGAGAGAGAGAGAGAGTGGGCAGGCATACTTGATATGGCTGAGGATCTCCTCACAGTGGTCATGGTACTGGTTGAGCCAGGTCATCATCTGGACCGGGGCCACTAGGTAAACCGGGCTGAACGCCCGGCCTAGACTGGCCTGAGATCAGAGAAAACATGGTAAACATGCTGAACGCCCGGCCCAGACTGGTCTGAGATCAGAGCAAACATAGTAAACAGGCTGAACACCGGTAGAGTTTCATCTTTATTTAACCAGCCAGGCCACATTTTGGGGGGGATGCTGGTTCCCAGCTGGCTTCTGGTAGCAACACTGTAACTGAACAAAGCCTGGCGAACCACCCTAAATGGTTCACCCCACTTCACGTTTCCCTAACTCATCATAATTCCACCATTAAATCCGCTGAGAATAATACCAATAGTGGGCTGCGCGATTTAAGGATGGATTTGCCAGGATAGGCTGGAGAAGCTCCTGCCTAAACTGCCCCCTTGTGGCTGGTCCAGTGTTGGGTTCTGTAGCAGGGGAGAAAGTGTGATGAAACAGATGAATCAGAAAGATGTGGTTACTCACCAAAGCTCTGTCTCTCTGGTACAGGATCTTCAGCAGACCCTGAAGAGAGGCAGAAGCAAACAAACATCAGGATCCTTCTGGGCCATTCAGTCCACTACTATGACTGCATGACAGTTAGCGTGTATTATTGTATTATATTATATTGCACTGTACTTTAGATTGCAATTCTTGCACTTTGCCTTCAGCACTAGATTATGCTCTTAGGCACTTGTTTTAGAAAGAAGATGCACTTGTGAATTCTGGCAAGTAGTAGTACATGGGCTCTTCCTACGTTAAATGCAATTATTGTTAGTCGCTTTGGATAAAAGCGTCTGCTAAATGACTGAAATGTAATGTAATGTACCATGCGTGAAATATTTGTGTTAATGTAACCGAGTGAATGGTGAGTCCTCGTAAACCCCGGTGCAGTGAGTGTAGTCCTCCGAGGTCATTGTAGCGAGTAGCTGGTGAAACTCACTTCTCTATTAATATAATTATATAGGATGTGAAAATTCTTGACATAGTTGTTAGCACATCCAACTTGCGAGTGCAAGGTTGCAGGTTTGCATCCCGACCTGGAAAATTGCTTAACATGGGTCAAACGAAGGAGAAACACGACACAGACGAAAGTACCACATGTACATTAACTCAACCAATACAGATGTAGTGGTAGAGGTGGTTCTAGCGTGTGGTGGTAGAGGTGGTTCTACTGTGTGGTGGTAGAGGTGGTTCTACTGTGTGGTGGTAGAGGTGGTTCTAGCGTGTGGTGGTAGAGGTGGTTCTACTGTGTGGTGGTAGAGGTGGTTCTAGCATGTGGTGGTAGAGGTGGTTCTACTGTGTGGTGGTAGAAATGGTTCTACTGTGTGGTGGTAGAGGTGGTTCTACTGTGTGGTGGTAGAGGTGGTTCTAGCGTGTGGTGGTAGAGGTGGTTCTCACTGTGTGGTGGTAGAGGTGGTTCTAGCGTGTGGTGGTAGAGGTGGTTCTAGCGTGTGGTGGTAGAGTTGGTTCTACTGTGTGGTGGTAGAGGTGGTTCTAGCGTGTGGTGGTAGAGGTGGTTCTACTGTGTGGCGGTAGAGGTGGTTCTCACCGTGTGGTGGTAGAGGTGGTTCTAGCGTGTGGTGGTAGAGGTGGTTCTACCGTATTGTGGTTCTTGCGTGTGGTGGTAGAGGTGGTTAGGTGGTTCTCACCATGTGGTGGTTCTAGCGTGTGGTGGTAGAGGTGGTGAGGTGGTTCTCACTGTGTGGTGGTAGAGGTGGTTCTCACTGTGTGGTGGTAGAGGTGGTTCTCACTGTGTGGTGGTAGAGGTGGTTCTCACTGTGTGGTGGTAGAGGTGGTTCTAGCTTGTGGTGGTAGAGGTGGTTCTACTGTGTGGTGGTAGAGGTGGTTCTAGCGTGTGGTGGTAGAGGTGGTTCTACTGTGTGGTGGTAGAGGTGGTTCTACTGTGTGGTGATAGAGGTGGTTCTAGTGTGTGGTGGTAGAGGTGGTTCTACTGTGTGGTGGAAGAGGTGGTTCTAGCGTGTGGTGGTAGAGGTGGTGAGGTGGTTCTCACTGTGTGGTGGTAGAGGTGGTTCTCACTGTGTGGTGGTAGAGGTGGTTCTCACTGTGTGGTGGTAGAGGTGGTTCTCACTGTGTGGTGGTAGAGGTGGTTCTACTGTGTGGTGGTAGAGGTGGTTCTACTGTGTGGTGGTAGAGGTGGTTATAGCGTGTGGTGGTAGAGGTGGGTCTAGTGTGTGGTGGTAGAGGTGGTTCTAGCGTGTGTTGGTAGAGGTGGTTCTCACTGTGTGGTGGTAGAGGTGGTTCTAGCATGTGGTGGTAGAGGTGGTTCTACTGTGTGGTGGTAGAGGTGGTTCTAGCGTGTGGTGGTAGAGGTGGTTCTAGCGTGTGGTGGTAGAGGTGGTTCTACTGTGTAGTGGTAGAGGTGGTTCTAGCGTGTGGTGGTAGAGGTGGTTCTACTCTGTGGTGGTAGAGGTGGTTCTACTGTGTGGTGGTAGAGGTGGTTCTAGTGTGTGGTGGTAGAGGTGGTTCTACTGTG
This sequence comes from Borostomias antarcticus, assembly GCF_949987555.1. Lineage (NCBI taxonomy): Eukaryota > Metazoa > Chordata > Actinopteri > Stomiiformes > Stomiidae > Borostomias > Borostomias antarcticus. Next base: position 5,629,682 of record NC_140255.1, on the reverse strand, counting down.
TGGCGGTAGAGGTGGTTCTCACCGTGTGGTGGTAGAGGTGGTTCTAGCAAGTGGTGGTAGAGGTGGTTCTACCGTATTGTGGTTCTTGGGTGTGGTGGTAGAGGTGGTTAGGTGGTTCTCACCATGTGGTATGTTCTAGCGTGTGGTGGTAGAGGTGGTGAGGTGGTTCTCACTGTGTGGTGGTAGAGGTGGTTCTCACTGTGTGGTGGTAGAGGTGGTTCTAGCTTGTGGTGGTAGAGGTGGTTCTAGCGTGTGGTGGTAGAGGTGGTTCTACTGTGTGGTGGTAGAGGTGGTTCTACTGTGTGGTGGTAGAGGTGGTTCTACTGTGTGGTGGTAGAGGTGGTTCTACTGTGTGGTGGTAGAGGTGGTTCTACTGTGTGGTGGTAGAGGTGGTTCTACTGTGTGGTGGTAGAGGTGGTTCTACTGTGTGGTGGTAGAGGTGGGTATACTGTGTGGTGGTAGAGGTGGTTCTAGCGTGTGGTGGTAGAGGTGGTTCTCACTGTGTGGTGGTAGAGGTGGTTCTACTGTGTGGTGGTAGAGGTGGTTCTACTGTGTGGTGGTAGAGGTGGTTCTAGCGTGTGGTGGTAGAGGTGGTTATACTGTGTAGTGGTAGAGGTGGTTCTCACCGTGTGGTGGTAGAGGTGGTTCTACCGTATTGTGGTTCTTGCATGTGGTGGTAGAGGTTGTTAGGTGGTTCTCACCATGTGATGGTTCTAGTGTGTGGTGGTAGAGGTGGTGAGGTGGTTCTCACTGTGTGGTGGTAGAGGTGGTTCTAGAGTGTGGTGGTAGAGGTGGTTCTACTGTGTGGTGGTAGAGGTGGTTCTACTGTGTGGTGGTAGAGGTGGTTCTAGCGGTGGTAGAGGTGGTTCTACTGTGTGGTGGTAGAGGTGGTTCTACTGTGTGGTGGTAGAGGTGGTTCTAGCGTGTGGTGGTAGAGGTGGTTCTACTGTGTGGTGGTAGAGGTGGTTCTAGCGTGTGGTGGTAGAGGTGGTTCTACTGTGTGGTGGAAGAGGTGGTTCTAGCGTGTGGTGGTAGATGTGGTTCTACTGTGTGGTGGAAGAGGTGGTTCTAGCGTGTGGTGGTAGAGGTGGTGAGGTGGTTCTCACTGTGTGGTGGTAGAGGTGGTTCTTCTGTGTGGTGGTAGAGGTGGTTCTACTGTGTGGTGGTAGAGGTGGTTCTAGCGTGTGGTGGTAGAGGTGGTTCTACTGTGTGGTGGTAGAGCTGGTTATAGCGTGTGGTGGTAGAGGTGGTTCTACTGTGTGGTGGTAGAGGTGGTTCTACTGTGTGGTGGTAGAGGTGGTTCTACTGTGTGGTGGTAGAGGTGGGTCTACTGTGTGGTGGTAGAGGTGGGTCTACTGTGTGGTGGTAGAGGTGGTTCTAGCGTGTGGTGGTAGAGGTGGTTCTACTGTGTGGTGGTAGAGGTGGTTCTACTGTGTGGTGGTAGAGGTGGTTCTAGCGTGTGGTGGTAGAGGTGGTTCTACTGTGTGGTTGTAGAGGTGGTTCTAGCGTGTGGTGGTAGAGGTGGTTCTCCTGTGTGGTGGTAGAGGTGGTTCTACTGTGTGGTGGTAGAGGTGGTTCTAGCGTGTGGTGGTAGAGGTGGTTCTCAGTGTGTGGTGGTAGAGGTGGTTCTAGCATGTGGTTGTAGAGTTGGTTCTACTGTGTGGTGGTAGAGGTGGTTCTAGTGTGTGGTGGTAGAGGTGGTTCTAGCGTGTGGTGTTAGAGGTGGTTCTACTGTGTGGTGGTAGAGGTGGTTCAACTGTGTGGTGGTAGAGGTGGTTTTAGCGTGTGGTGGTAGAGGTGGTTCTACTGTGTGGTGGTAGAGGTGGTTCTAGTGTGTGGTGGTGGAGGTGGTTCTCACCGTGTGGTGGTAGAGGTGGTTCTACTGTGTGGTGGTAGAGGTGGTTCTAGCATATGGTGGTAGAGGTGGTTCTACTGTGTGGTGGTAGAGGTGGTTCTAGCATATGGTGGTAGAGGTGGTTCTACTGTGTGGTGGTAGAGGTGGTTCTCACCGTGTGGTGGTAGAGGTGGTTCTAGCGTGTGGTGGTAGAGGTGGTTCTACCGTGTGGTGGTTCTAGCGTGTGGTGGTAGAGGTGGTTAGGTGGTTCTCACCATGTGGTGGTTCTAGCGTGTGGTAGTAGAGATGGTGAGGTGGTTCTCACTGTGTGGTGGTAGAGGTGGTTCTACTGTGTGGTGGTAGAGGTGGTTCTACTGTGTGGTGGTGGAGGTGGTTCTAGCGTGTGGTGGTAGAGGTGGTTCTACTGTGTGGTGGTAGAGGTGGTTCTAGCGTGTGGTGGTAGAGGTGGTTCTACTGTGTGGTGGTAGAGGTGGTTCTACTGTGTGGTGGTAGAGGTGGGTCTACTGTGTGGTGGTAGAGGTGGTTCTAGCGTGTGGTGGTAGAGGTGGTTCTACTGTGTGGTGGTAGAGGTGGTTCTAGCGTGTGGTGGTAGAGGTGGTTCTCACTGTGTGGTGGTAGAGGTGGTTCTAGCGTGTGGTGGTAGAGGTGGTTCTAGCGTGTGGTGGTAGAGGTGGTTCTACTGTGTGGTGGTAGGGGTGGTTCTACTGTGTGGTGGTAGAGGTGGTTCTACTGTGTGGTGGTAGAGGTGGTTCTACTGTGTGGTGGTAGAGGTGGTTCTAGCGTGTGGTGGTAGAGGTGGTTCTACCGTGTGCTGGTTCTAGCGTGTGGTGGTAGAGGTGGTTAGGTGGTTCTCATCATGTGGTGGTTCTAGCGTGTGATGGTAGAGGTGGTGAGGTGGTTCTCACTGTGTGGTGGTAGAGGTGGTTCTCACCGTGTGGTGGTCGGCGTGCATGTGCGAGATGAAGACCGTAGAGATCTTGGAGAGAGCCTCGTCCACCCCGTCTCCATAGTGACGGCACAGCTGGCCGAAGGTTCCCTCTCCACAGTCCAGCAGCACAGACTGGCTGGGGCTGGAGGGACGAGATACGGACTATCAACACACACACGCAGGCACGCACACACACACACACAAATATACACACACACTATTTCAACACACACAAACACTTTCAAACACACACATTCTCAAACACAAACAGAAAAACTAACTAACTTACTCTCTCTCCCTCTCCCAGGTCTTCGCCGTGTCTTAACCCTGACCCTGACCAGTACCTGATATTAA
>NC_140255.1:5616545-5619045 GCF_949987555.1 Borostomias antarcticus | reverse complement strand
GAGAGAGACAGAGGGAGAGAGAGAGAGATAGAGAGAGAGGGAGGGAGGGACAGAGAGAGGGGGGGGGAAGAGAGAGAGGGAGAAACGAGTGAGTAATGTAAGAGATGTAGAAAAACATCAAAAAGTGTGTGCGTGTGTGCACGCACCTCTCCATCCACTGCTTGTATTGGTCAGTTCTGAGGACAGACTCTGGCGTCATGTGGACCACCAGGGCAGCAGGGTCCTCTGGCCCTCCAGTCTGGTACCTTACAACACAACACACACAAACAACACACAACACACTGACCATGAGACCTGACCACAACACACTGACCATGAGACCTGACCACAACACACTGACCATGAGACCTGACCACAACACACTGACCATGAGACCTGACCACAACACACCTCCAGTCTGATACCTAACAACAACACACCTCCAGACTGATACCTGACAACACAACACACACCTCCAGTCTGATACCTGACAACACCACACACACCTCCATTCTGATACCTGACAACACAACACACACCTCCAGACTGATACCTGACAACACAACACACACCTCCAGTCTGATACCTGACAACACAACACACACCTCCAGTCTGATACCTGACAACACAACACACAAACAACACACAACACACTGACCATGAGACCTGACCACAACACACAACACACTGACCCTGAGACCCCCCAACACACCACGCACTGACCCTGAGACCCCCCAACACACCACACACTGACCCTGAGACCCCCCAACACACCACACACTGACCCTGAGACCCCCCAACACACCACACACTGACCCTGAGACCCCCCAACACACCACACACTGACCCTGAGACCCCCCAACACACCACACACTGACCCTGAGACCCCCCAACACACCACACACTGACCCTGAGACCCCCCAACACACCACGCACTGACCCTGAGACCCCCCAACACACTGACCCTGAGACCCCCCAACACACCACGCACTGGACGGCGGCCATTCTCCTGTATTCCGGCCATTCACCTCCAGGCCAGTTTAGAACCCATTCACCTCCAGGCCAGTTTAGAACCCATTCACCTCCAGGCCAGTTTAGAACCCATTCACCTCCAGGCCAGTTTAGAACCCATTCACCTCCAGGCCAGTTTAGAACCCATTCACCTCCAGGCCAGTTTAGAACCCATTCAGATTTGGCACAGTGCCAGGAGATGCAGATTTTGAGTTTCCCTCTCTGACTCCTCCTGTGGGGCAGGGTTGTTACCTGGCTAGCTGCTGATTGGAGGAGATGGGCTCAACAAACTCTTCAGAGGGACACTCCACCACCAGGAAGACAGGTCCGGGATCAGCAGGGGTACACACCTGCTCTGGGTGGATCTGCGGGACCAACACCACAACAACAATTACACAACAACAACAACAACGACGACAGCAACACCCTCAGACATGGCGCATCAGAAAAAAAAACTGATGAAACTAAGGATGTTGTTCGAAGTCGGTATCTGTTTTTATAAACAAGGAAGTTGGTTTGGTGCTATGCATCATGATGACGGCATTTCATTGGTCGGTTATGTAGGCCTGAGCTGTGTGAATAAACAGTATGAGACAGACATGGCCGACCTCTCTCCCTTCGTACGTCACACTCTTTCCATCCTTCAGGGCCGAGACGAAGGGGCCGATAGCTGCTGTTCCCCTGTGGGAGAAACACGATTTAAATCCACATCTTCCAACAGCTGGACCTTCACATGTGGGGAAGACCACGTTCATGATACACGTTCATCAACTCACACAGGTAATCCAAGCTCCTTAGCTTTCATCACCAAGAAATTCCCTTTCTTCGGGTGAAGCTGCAAATTAAAGAACGTGCCTTAGATTTCTCCCCACTAGACACATCAGAGAAGACTCCAGAAACACAGCAGAAACAGCAGAAACAGTAGAAACAGTAGAAACAACAGAAAATGCAGAAACAGTAGAAACAGCAGAAACAGCAGAAACAGCAGAAACAGCAGAAACAGTAGAAACTGGTCCTCCCACCTTGCAGATGAACACCACCACCAGGGAGGGGTTTCTAGTTGTCCTTCCTTTCCCACCTAAAAAGAGATCAACATGAATACGTCAAATAAGTAAACAAATAAAAAACAACAACCAAACATGAAAGGGACTGGAGCGTTGATGGAGGGATCCAGGTGAACTGTAGCCTGTCCTGTTCAAAATGAATCCTGGTTGCATTGGCAGCAGCATAGATGCAGGTTAGTATGTAGCCAGCAGTCTTGGTCTTTGTCTTACAGTGTCGAATGTAACTTAACGCAATGAACACAATCTGTCTACAAGGCTATGATGCTGGGCAGTGCCCCCAGGCTCACCTGGGCTTCCGGACCTTGGCCTCTCCCTCCCAACGTCAGGGGGCGTGTCTTCAGAGCACTCTGGCCTCCACAGCTCCCTCCTCTGGCTGGGAGAGGAACTGCCTGAGGGGCTGCCCCGCCCGGAGCTGGGGGAGCACTGCGAGCTGTCTGCTCCATTCT
>NC_140255.1:5606545-5614045 GCF_949987555.1 Borostomias antarcticus | reverse complement strand
AACAGATACCTAGGAGAGAGGAAAGGTCTTAGCTAGGCCACAGATTCAGGAGACAGAGTAGGAGCAGTGGGTCATCTATGCTCCCCGCAGGGCTGCCCTGGCGATAGCTTACCTATTGAACTCGGAGAACACATAGAGGGACGGTCCGTTATCCCGGCTGCCCGCACCGACTACCTGGACGTACACCGTGGCTGGCCCGTGCAAGTCCTGGGTCCGCTTTCTATGCTCTCGTGACTTCACGTGCCGTAGAGTCTCTTTCGGGTTCATTTTCTTGTTACCCTGCATTTTCGTTTGTCCCGAAGCATTCGTGGCCATTGTCCGCAGAAACTGGAAAACAGTCCGATGAAAACGACTCTCACTGCATGAGGTGACACAGGGGCGACCGGGGAATGTGTGCCTCACCAGTAGCAATGCTGAGACTTTCAGCTTCAGGGACACTATATTCATACTAAACATCCGTCGGGACGTCAGGCCAAAACGTGCAAATCACACAATCGCCCAACACACAAAGCAAATAATCGGGCGGAAATTGCATAACATTGCTGAGGTTTAATTTTACCTAACTGTGCATCCACTCTTCACTTTTAGAGGTTGACACATGGGAATGTTTCTTCCGGCATCGAATGATGACGTTACTCGTGTATTGTCGTTCATTGGTGCGAGACCATTCCTGAAGTCTGTGGACCAATCATATCAGGGCGTGGAGAGGTAGGCGGACCAATGGGTAAACCTCTATCCACGTTGGAAATTGCTGCTACACATAAACGGGAATCTATTATTTTTTTGCAATCTTTATTTATTTTACATTAATTTATTCAGAGAAGTCCACTTGAGATTTAATTAATTTATTCAGAGAAGTCCATTTCGACCTCACACCATAGCCACATTTGAACTATATATGTGGCCCTTGAAAATGTAATAAAAGCGAAATGGTGACATTTCACAAAAGCGCTTATATCAACAACAAAATTTCATCCGACGACTTCGTGTCCAATTTCTAAATTGTAGACCATTCCATACTCACACAAAAATATGAACCCCATTTGGCCACGGGGGACGCTACAGCAACCGATTGAATTTTTGCAACTTAAGTATTTTCGCTTGTTATAGCGCCACCCTGTGGGCAATCAGTTTAAACTTTCTCCAGTGACTACATGCCCACGCATCACTGCACAAAGTTTTGTAAAAATCGTCATCGCAGTTGGACCTAAACATGAAATTAGCTCTCTAACACCCCCACTTTGTTTGACTGGGCCAATAAGGGGGGGTTACACGATTATGTGGCGATCTCAATACAAAGTTTATTGGTGTTCCGTCCAACCATTCTGAAAATGATACACATCATTGCAAGTTGCAACTGTACACTACATAGCAGCTCACTGTATCTGCTCATGTTAAGGACATGTCTTATGTGGATGAACTAATCACTGGTCATAATATAAGCACATCTTTGCTCACAATGCAACGCTGCAGTAAATGAGTTGAAAGCAAACCCAACATGTTTCTTTCTCTCTTTTTATTATTTATATATATCAGCACATATTCCATTGCACGGTGAGGGCAGCCCCCCCTGGAGGACCAGGGACCACCTGCTCATGTCTAAATTGCTTTACACCCTAAGAAGCAAGGTTTCATTTAAGATACCAAAACACAATGCTTAAAGTCACATACATGGAGGAGTCAGGACAAATTCACAAAGAGCATGATTCCAGTATGTCGATCAGAATCTTCCAAATCATATATTCCACAAGTGATTTAACTCTATAAATACATAGTTCCAGATTTTTAAATCACTGTAACTGTTTCCACATTAGAGAGATGAGGCCTCACATCAAGATGAACCAAGACCATGGTATATTCATTCAGTTACTATTATATACTTACATATGAGTGTGTGTGTGTGTGTGTGTGAAGAGAGAGCTAACAGAAGTGTGTGTGCATGTGTGTATGTGTAAGTTTAAAATATATAAGTGTGTGTGTTTGTGTGTGTGTGTGTATGTGTGCGTGCGTGCGGTGTGCGTGTGTGTGTGTGCATGCGTGTGTGCGTGCGGTGTGCGTGTGTGTGTGTGTGTGTGCGTGCGTGCGTGCGTGCGTGCAGTGTGCATGTGTGTGCGTGCGTGCGTATATCATACAGATGTGACTGAGATGAACACCAGTCTATTTCACATGGTGTTTTGGGCGTTTCTTCTCTTTAACACTGCTATAATGGGATTAAGCAAATCTTTACACCATGGCTTTGTTTGTTTGTTGTTCCAGGTTGTTGTTGTTGTTCAGTCAGCGTACATGGGTGAGCTGGGTGAGGCGGGCATCTGGTCCAGAATGGCGCACACGTAGCTGGCCACATCCACCCACCGCTCCTCATACATCAATATGAACGCGTGTTTCTGGAGGGGGAGACGCACACACACACACACACACATATGAACGTGTGTTTCTGGAGGGGGAGACGCACACACACATATGAACGTGTGTTTCTGGAGGGGGAGACGCACACACACACACATATGAACGTGTGTTTCTGGAGGGGGAGACGCACACACACACACACACATATGACAGCTTGCTTCAGTCCTATGGAGCTGTCAGTGAGTATAGCTCTGGATGTGAAGAGATTAGACAGATGAGAGAGAGAGAGAGAGAGAGAGAGAGAGAGAGAGAGAGAGAGCGAGCAAGAGATGGATAGATAGATAGATAGATAGATAGATAGATAGATAGATAGATAGATAGATGTTTTAATGGTATATAATAGTTACCAGCAACTCTTTGTATTTTGGCCTTTTAGACTCGTCCTTGGTAAGGCTGTTTGGGGTTGGGGAGGTGGAGAGATGATGGTTAATAGAGTACTAAACCAAACTAATGGGTTATCAGATTCAAGGTAGTACCAGCTTTGGCCACCAGGTGGGGGACAAACACAACTAGGCTGCACTCTGAATCGCAGACTTCTACTTTTTACTACCAGTACGTACTACAGCTGCCCCTAGAAAGAACGAACTACAGCTGCCCCTAGAAAATACGTACTACAGCTGCCCCTAGAAAGTACGTACTACAGCTGCCCCTAGAAAGTACGCACTACAGCTGCCCCTAGAAAGTACATACTACAGCTGCCCCTAGAAAGTACGCACTACAGCTGCCCCTAGAAAGTACGCACTACAGCTGCCCCTAGAAAGTACGTACTACAGCTGCCCCTAGAAAGTACGTACTACAGCTGCCCCTAGAAAGTATGTACTACAGCTGCCCCTAGAAAGTACGTACTACAGCTGCCCCTAGAAAGTACGTACTACAGCTGCCCCTAGAAAGTACGTACTACAGCTGCCCCTAGAAAGTGTGTACTACAGCTGCCCCTAGAAAGTACGTACTACAGCTGCCCCTAGAAAGTACGTACTACAGCTGCCCCTAGAAAGTACGTACTACAGCTGCCCCTAGAAAGTAGTACTACAGCTGCCCCTAGAAAGTATGCACTACAGCTGCCCCTAGAAAGTACGTACTACAGCTGCCCCTAGAAAGTATGTACTACAGCTGCCCCTAGAAAGTACGTACTATAGCTGCCCCTAGAAAGTACGTACTACAGCTGCCCCTAGAAAGTACGTACTACAGCTGCCCCTAGAAGGTACGTACTACAGCTGCCCCTAGAAAGTACGTACTACAGCTGCCCCTAGAAAGTACGTACTACAGCTGCCCCTAGAAGGTACGTACTACAGCTGCCCCTAGAAAGTACGCACTACAGCTGCCCCTAGAAGGTACGTACTTTGCACGCTCTATGCATACAAATGGGACATACTCCACACCGCATCAAATAAGTGAAAGCTGTAATAAGACTGTTTATTAGCACTAGTCCTAACACTGCACATCCGTGGCAAACATGTTAGTTGTAGTCCTCTCTGTGGCAGACATGTTAGTTGTAGTCCTTACCACAGGTTGACAAAGTTGATGAACATGGGGGAGAAGGCCCTCTCGTCAGAGTTGCTGAGCTGGGGGGGGTCGCCCTTCACCACCTGGGTCAGCTGGTCAAACACGCTGTTCCACTTGGGGTACGGGAACCGACCGGTCGCCAGCTCATACTGCAACACACACACACACACACACACACACACACACACACACACACACACACAGTGAGTGTTCAGTAGTGATCAGAAGGTGTTGATGTGGACGTACCAGTGTGATCAGTGTTCAGTAGTGATCAGGGGCCTAATTTATAAACGTTGCGTAGAATCCACGTAACTAAGTTTGCTTAGCTAAGTACGTACGAAAATATACGCACAAAAAATCTCTGATTTATAAAACGCTGCGTATCACAACCCATGTTTACTTAGGCACGCCAACGCCAGCTGCCCTTTATAAATCACAATCAACACAACTTGGCGCACGTGAACGCGCGTTCTGATCACACCCCAATTAACGCCCACAATTGCCTATAAATGGTCAGTGATACGCCCCTAAAACATATGCAACGAGAATGGAGCCGAGTGCAAAAGGCAGAAAGAGAAAGAGACATTTTACTGATGCGAGGTGGAGGTATTGGTCAACGAGGTAGAGACGCTGCAAAAGGATCTTTTCAGAACGATGATTTCACATGTGCACGACTGATAAGAGCACCTGTTAGGCCTGAGTGGTCCCATTTAGATTATAATGAATTATCTATCATGCAGGCTATATTGGCATTTGTTAAGTGCGGTAGGCCTTATTAGGTGGCTGCTTATATCCAAACTGATCATCATTATAAGCCTATAGTGTTGTTGCATGGGTAATGGGGTTTGGATCTATATTGCACGTAATGTTTCACAGGGTGGCCCATGAATAAAAGGCCTAACTTATCAACGTATAAACGGGTCAATTTACAATGACATCCATAACAATGCAAACATGTAGGTCTATAGTGACTACTTAAGGCAATTATCCCCAATTAAACTGTACGACAGATCTGAGGGTTCTTTGCAGCAGCCAATTTGTGTATTTTCCGGGATATCGTGCATTTCACATACTTTCTCAAAACAAAACATTCTGTAGGCATATAGAAGCTGTGTGTTCCAATGGATGTTGCGGGATAGCCAAGCACATATTGGAACATCTGTGCCAAGTCCCGGCATATCCAAGGCCCCGTGCGTCATGGCCTACTATAATCCAGCTATATCAGTGCCTGTATCGAGGTCTTGTAAATATATGGGGTCCATGGATGGGTTTCATGTGACGATTCGGCAAATTAATAATCTAACTTGCTCCCTTGTGTTCTTACAACTTGGAGACGCATCACCTCCATGCGCTGTTTTGCGCACAGCTAATTCTACCAAAGCGGCATGTGAGCATTGGGATGACATGCGTTTTTAGGCCCACATTCCTCGCATGCCTGCTACATGACAATCATAAGACAATATGAGGATATATGATGATGTACAATATAGCCTAATGTAGCCTACAGTTGCCTCAAGTAGGACATTTCCATTCACCGCTCAACATCATTGTAATTGCGGCTTGCCTCAGTGGTCATTCGGGTTTACATAAAAGCCTAATCAAATATAGGCTATAAATACATAAATATATTAACGAATGAATAGGTGGATAATTAAAAATAAGAATAATTCACTAAATAAATGATTAACTGAATAACTAACGGCGAATGCAAAATATGTTTGGTGTGGTTTAGGCCTTATTATAGTTGTAGGCCATCGACATACGGAATCATTACTCTGATAAGCCTATAGGCTCGTGTCGTGTTGTGTTATCAACGTAATGTGGCTTTTATTCATAGGCTACTGCAAGTGATGCTTCACGGGATAGCCTATAAATTAATAGGCCTACAACATAACATTATATTATGACACATGGGTCAATTCACAGACACATCCAAAGCAATGCAGACATTATTAAGTGATTAGGCTACGGTGGCGATTGATTCCGTTTAAACTGTGTGACACATTGGAGGGTTTCTTGCAGTGACCGATGTATTTACTATTCAATATGTCAATATGTCGCAGACTTTCCCCGAGTTTCATTGCTCTGCCATTGGAGTCGCATTTTCCCCTTTCTCCAGAAACGTGCTTATCGTAGTTACGGGAGGGTCGGAGTGTGCGTACAGTTGCGCACACCTTCCGCCAATTTATCGTGAAGCTCATTTTTTATAAATACCGAAAGTTGCTTAGAAAGTTGCTCAGCATGGGTTACGCACGCTTTTGTACTTACGCAACATTTATAAATGAGGCCCCAGGTGTTGAGGGACGTACCAGTGTGATCAGTGTTCAGGTGGTGTTGAGGGATTTACCAGTGTGATCAGAGTGTTCAGTAGTGATCAGAGGTGTTGAGGGACGTACCAGTGTGATCAGTGTTCAGGTGGTGTTGAGGGATTTACCAGTGTGATCAGAGTGTTCAGTAGTGATCAGAGGTGTTGAGGGACGTACCAGTGTGATCAGTGTTCAGGTGGTGTTGAGGGACGTACCAGTGTGATCAGAGTGTTCAGTAGTGATCAGAGGTGTTGAGGGACGTACCAGTGTGATCAGAGTGTTCAGGTGGTGTTGAGGGACGTACCAGTGTGATCAGAGTGTTCAGTAGTGATCAGGTGGTGTTGAGGGACGTACCAGTGTGATCAGAGTGTTCAGTAGTGATCAGGTGGTGTTGAGGGACGTACCAGTGTGATCAGAGTGTTCAGTAGTGATCAGGTGGTGTTGAGGGACGTACCAGTGTGATCAGAGTGTTCAGTAGTGATCAGGTGGTGTTGAGGGACGTACCAGTGTGATCAGAGTGTTCAGTAGTGATCAGGTGGTGTTGAGGGACGTACCAGTGTGATGCCCAGACTCCACACGTCAGAGCGGACGTCGTAGCCCTGCCTGGACGCGCTGGGGTCTATCCTCTCAGGCTGGAGGAACACAGGAACATGAGGAACACAGGAACACAGGAACATGAGGAATACAGGAACATGAGGAACATGAGGAACACAGGAACATGAGGAACATGAGGAACATGAGGAACATGAGGAACATCAATCAGTCAATCAATCAATCAAAGCTTTATTTGTATAGCGCATTTCATACCCAGAGGCAACACAATGCGCTTTACAGAGAACAAGGGAGGTGGGCATACGACCCACTCTCTACATATTCCAGAGGGAAGCAAAAAAACAGTAATCACCCGAGGGCCAGATAAGTGAGCTGTAAACATTCTTCCCTGACCCCTCTCAACAAGGCGATCGAGCAAGCTCCTGGAGTATGTTTGTCTACCGGCTAAGAACATTTATAAAGCAATAAATAACATTAAATTACATTTTCAGAGTAAGAGAGGCTAATAACATAATAGGAGAGACATGGCAAACACTGGTGTATGTCTGTGTGTGCGTGAATGTGCCATGACAACATGAGGAACACAGGAACATGAGGAACACAGGAACATGAGGAACGTGAGGAACGTGAGGAACACAGGAACATGAGGAACATGAGGAACACGAGGAACACAGGAACGTGAGGAACGTGAGGAACATGAGGAACACAGGAACATGAGGAACATGAGGAACAT
>NC_140255.1:5539045-5601545 GCF_949987555.1 Borostomias antarcticus | reverse complement strand
AGAGGGGCTGTGGGTAGAGCAGAGGGGCTGTGCTGTAGCAGAGGGGCTGTGGGTAGAGCAGAGGGGCTGTGGGTAGAGGAGAGGGGCTGTGGGTAGAGCAGAGGGGCTGTGGGTAGAGCAGAGGGGCTGTGCTGTAGCAGAGGTCATGCCTTACTTGGGGGAGCTCCAGACAGGTTTATCTGAAAGCCTAGAGGTGAGAAGACAAGAGCCTTTATTTTCCTCATAGTCCATCTTGTCTTAGCGACTAGTTATCTATCATGGCTCCCTTGCCGGACGGACGATGTGGTTATGTTAGTGGGGTGTGGAGTCTCTTTTCTTCCCAACCAAGTCACAACTAAGGCAGCAGGCTCAGAGTAACAGGGCAGAAGCTCACAGCAGGAAGAAACACCACTCTCTCTCTCTCAACTTCCTAGATGTGAAGAAACTCAAACCGTTTGATCATCAGTGCTTAGGTTATCTTAAAAGCCTGACATCTACCTACTGTTAAACACTTGCTTCTTTGCACTCTTGTATATTATTATTATTATTATTATTATATATAACCACAGGTTTTCAAGGCTACTTATTCACTGACAACAACTACTACTACTACTACTACATGTACAATGTAGAATCTTAGGTTCAAACTTCAAGTCCCTTGTTAACAGGTGAGGCCACAGCCTCAAGGCAGAAGGTGGGTCATTTGTGTTGAGTAAAGGGCAGAACTGAGCCTTCAGTAACCTGGACCCTACAGGTCAGGGTTAGGGTTAGGGTCAGGGCTAGGGATTGCTGCAGTGGGAAGTGCTAGTTTGGAACAGGGGAGCAACTCAATAATGTGGAGGGAACAAATAGCAATGCATTTAATTGAATGCATCTACGTGCACCAAAACAACCAAAGGAATCTAAGAATAATATGGCTGATAACATTGCATAACTTATTTCACAGGGCTGATGCAGTGGGTGTACAAGACAAATGAACTTAACCTAAGAATGAACTTAACCTAAGAATGAACTTAACCTAAGAATGGCAACAACAAAACAAAAACAGGAAAGAGGGTCTGGAAAGGAAAGGATGAAGGCGGAGAGACACAGTGGTTTGATCTCTGGGATTCTCTGGGATTCTCAGCTCACCATGGTTCAGCAGAGTCAGGAAGATTAGGGTGTGGTTAGTGGCACAGAGTAAGGGAAGAGAGAACATCATGGAAATGTAGCGGTTCAGCAATCCAACAATGTGTGACACAATCGATAATACAGAACTACACAGCTATTATGGCTCACTGGGTTTCTCAATCTGAACATGTTTAGGAAGCATTCTTTAAATATAGTGATACTGCTCACTCAAAAAGAACAATACACCAGAAATCAATGCTATTTAACATTATCATATGAATATGCCTCTTTGTCCTGTACATTTCCTATATTTCACTGTAAAGGCCAGCTGCTACCACTATGTTGATGGTTGCTACTGCTTTAGCCATAAACAGGGGCACAAGATAGATGGCACGAGAGGGGTTAAACTTAACTAGCTAGAAGAACCTAATTAAGACCAGAACACCTTCAATGTGCCATTTCATGTCATGATAAACACAAACATTAAGGATCGCATCCACACAAATAAGGTATTATAAATATTGCAATAAAAATGTGTAGCTACCTGTTTCACTCTGACATCTCCAGCACGTGTTGGATTCTGTTAAAATTAACCACGTCACGTATGAATAACACATAGTATACAAGCACTAAGTGGAAATGGAATATAGCTAGGCTAGCTAACTGATTAGCTGCTTTTCGGTTTGCTAACTAGCTAGCAAGCCAAAGGCTAGCTAGCTAGTGTACAGGCTCGCTAGCTACTACATGGCTAAAATGAGGTATTTGTGGTGTTACTGTTGGAAGCTGATCAGAAAATCAATCCGACTACTTATTGGATGGAAGCTGAAAACCATTTTGGTGGACATATCATAGATGCCACCCATACTAGTCAAATTAGCCTCCCCTCCTCCTCTTTGGGCTACTGGGCTCACGTTAGCAGGCTAGCTAGCTAGCAAGGTAGGCTAGCTAACGTTAACTAGCCAGAAAGCCGATTGAGCTGAACTGTTAGCACAATCAGCCTGGGTGGAGAGGGCAGGTTGTAGGTGTGAGATCACGTAGAGCTAAGTGCTCAATGGGATTATAATTGTGCCAAACACTATAGCTACCGTCTACATGGGTAGACGTGGTAACTAGCTGGCTAAACGTCCTGCGAACAAGATCACACTTTGAGCTGTGAGTCTGACGCACAAGTGACCCCCCTACCCCCTACTAGCAAACCAGGGTTTAGCTAACTAGCATACCGTCAGCTAGCCACCACTTACTTAGCTAGCTAGCTGGACACCCAAGTCTGCTGTTTGAAAGGACAGTCTTACCCTGCAGGCTGCTCATGGTCGTGATGTCCTTACCCTGCAGGCTGCTCATGGTCGTGATGTGTTGCGCCTGTGTCTGGTGGTGGTGTGGTGTTGCTGTCGGTCCTGCGGGATTGCTGTGGTGACTGCTTGGTGTTGTTGAGTTGGTGCTCGGACTGGGAGTCGCCATTGTTGTGTGTTTGAATTCCACCAGCAGCACCGCTAGGCTGCAATGCAGAGGCCAACTTCACCCTCCCCAGATAGGCAGGCAGGCAGGACACTGCGAATCCAACGCAACTGAATAATGTGGCGACTTGCCAGTCAAAGGTCACAGCAGCCTGCGTTTAGTTCTTATAAGTATCTACAAAACAGAGTAATTGATAGATCACTGTCCGACACTAGTCTCACTTGAAACCACCGTTCCATTACAGGGACACAAACATCTCACTTGACTGACAGCAACCTGCAATCAGCTGACCAAATGTCACTTGCAAATGTGAACACCCACAGCTTCCGCCTCGTCCTAGTGTGTGGGCTTTGGGAACCAAGGCTTTGGGAGCACTCGATTTGGTTCCCAAGGACTGCACAGGGCGTCTTTGTCTGAACTATTTCATTGGCCGAATAGCAACAAACCCGCCCATCCGGTCTCCTCTGTCACCAAAACGTTGAGGAAGAACTGCACAAAGTTTGCAGGTCGTGTAGTTAGTTATCGTCGCAGTTGATAATGGGCGAACTTCAGAGCACCAAAAGCAAATGTCCACAGATTATTTGGAAATTTAGCAATTTATGTATGTCGCTATTTTTCGCTCTAGCAACGTATGTTCAGGTAAGAATCCGTGTTTGGATACACTGAACCAGTCTAGCATGCATTCGTTGTAGATTGTTGCATGTGTATACGGTAGTGGCTAGTTCTCATAAACGCAAAGACCGGGCAAACCATAACCCCAACCCTAACCTTAACCCAACCCTCTAAACCTAACCTTAACCCTAAATGGCCTCTGTGTTTATGGGAACTAGCCTTTACCAAGGGCATACCCAAGTAGTCTGGATCTAATTAATTTCATATGTGTAACTAAAAGGGGCTTGACTGAGGTGGGATGTTTGTTGTGTGACCAGTGAGACTGATCATGGATGCCCCACTTCCACGTACCAACCTCAGCATCATTAGACCAAGAATCAGAATGGTCCTGGTGACATGTGGACCTGAACGTTTCAAACAGGTCTGAGAATGTGGTTTCCCAAACACCTCAGCATGACCCCTCATTGACACCCCCCCCCTGTGCCAGTCACAGCCCGAGCCCCCAACGTCTGATCACACCAAGAGGATGATCCCCTGGTCCTAAGGGAGATTCAGGGCAAATCCATTCAAGAGATCAGAGTTCCCGCTACTCTGTCAATGTGGACAGGTTGTCTAACGCCCCCTGATACCTCCCACAAGACAGGCCGACTTAATCATCTCCTATCATCTGTCCATAGATTAATGATCCTGATGCTGGGCTGTGGATGGTAGGATCCCACATCTGATTAATGCTACTATCAACTATTATATAGAATTATTGTTATTCTGTTAATTAAATCCACACTTGTCCCAATAGGTCGGCTATGGAGTTCCAGCTGTTTTATGTTTCTTGATTGGACTGAAAGCAGATGTGACAGGTATGCCTGATGACGACAATATATTTGATCTGCAGATGTTTAGATTTGATCCCAAATGTCAGTTTGTTGAGCAGTTCACTCTTCATGGCCATAGTAGAGTGCTGGAAACACAGTGTCGTCTAGCGTCTGGTTTTCAACATCGACCCACGTTGAGAAGCCTGCTCTACCCAACCGAAATGAGACATCTGTGTGAGACTGGTTCGTTATTGAGACAAATGGTAGCTTGATACAGGCGTAATGTTTCCAGAGGCCTTGGCGTGGAGGAGAATGGCTGATCTCCATGTGCTCATATCCAGCGCTGCTGTGGCCATGCTGGGATGGACCCTGTACCAGGCTCGCATCACCAACATCCTCCAGCAGGAGGAGGGGAGGTAGGCCTCCTATGAGACAGGATAGTTCTCCTTGAGGTGAATAATTGTACTGCATTGAATTATGAACTGGAACATGGAGCCCCAGCAGCTGAACACTAGGTCTGAACACAGCTGCAGTGAAGGGTTTGTTCTGCTGCAGGGAGTTCTCTGGTCTCGCGCTCACAGCCCTCTGGCTCCTCCTCTGTCGACACTCTGGAAGGTTGGTTCAAAAATATATCATCCACCTCAGGAAATTTCATTCTCCATCTGTCCAGAGATTATTATTCATTACCTCCTTTTACTACAATCATAATTTAACTAATGTATTCTCCTCTCCTCTCCTCCTCTCCTCGCTGTAGGAGTGATGTCGGGGTTCTGAGGCTGTGCACGGCCGTAGCCATCAGCGTGTTCCCCTTCGTGGCCTGGCTGTACTACTACATCAACAAGGAGCTGAGGTCCAGCTGGCCCTCCCATTGCAAAACGGCTCTATAGACAGATCCTGCCCTGTGTTTGTGTGTGTGGGGGGGGGGGTTCTGTGTGTGATAAAGGCTCTGCGGCCGCCAGCACAGTCTTCTAATAAGCTGGTTGAGGAACAAGTGGGCTTTGAGCTTCGGGAGCAGAGGCTCTGACTACACTATGCGATCCTGACGGTGTTTTGAATGTTGTCTGCGCTTGGATCAGGCCGTCTACATCCACTCTGCTAGCCCCACGCAGATTGAACAAAGGGAAGTTGTGTTTAAACGCCAATCACAAAGATGTTTTGAGTCAGAACGTGCGTTGTCCACGGGTAATGAGGGGTGTTCCTCCACATGTTCAGATCATTCCTCAGTCTCAGACTCAGCTGTGTCTCCACACCACACTTTTCAAACCAATATTCATTTATCATTCAAATATCAGAACAGTATTGTGAAAGTGATGCGCTTGATTAGTTTTTTTTTTTTACTGTCTTTTTCATCATTCTAGCTGAATAAAGCGTTATAAAACTCTCTGAGCTGACTCCCATCTGAGAGAGAACATTTCTGTAATTAATAATACAAGGCAGAATAATAGGATGATCCTAATAGGATCCAGAAATGTCTCACATTGAGAGCCGAGCATGGTGTTTTGTTTAGTATGCTGTCCAGTCCACCCCTTCCCTCCACATGTGTGTTGGTCCAGAGCAGCCATGACTGCTTGCTGAAACAAGGACACTATATTGTTCTTCTGCATACTTCTTGTTATATTGTTCAGCCCACTTTTTCTTCTGATTCCAACATGAACATAGGGATCTTCTTAATAACATGCATAGCCATGGTCAGAGCTGTTGGCTTATCAACTGGGCTGACACACAAGTGAGGTATTCTCACTCAACACACCCAGGCCACAGACCAATCAGATAAGAGACCCTTGACTCTTGACAAGAGATTTTAGAACACTCAGTTTTCAAAAGTCTGTGCTAAACTGCTTCCTGGTTGGTTTAGAGTCTGGATCATTCCTCACTGAACAATCTAGAGCATAAAGATTCCCCCATTTTGATCCTTGAGCAACCCTGCATTCATTCACTATACCCTTTGTTCACAGGGGAAAGACAGTTGGTGTTCACAATATACAAAGAAAACTATAGTTGAAGTATACACTAAAAATATAAAAGGATGCTAGATAGAAGATAGACCCTTCTCAGTACTTCTTTCAGTATACTACTGGCCTAGAACTAGCCTACTAGTACTTCTTTCAGTAGTCTACTTACTATTTACTTTTTGAGAAGTACTGAATAGTGCACGATTGTAATATCCTTCTCATTTATTTGTTCAAATAAAATAAAGCTTGTAGTAATTAATATACAAACATCAGAATAGATACAATTGGGTATAAACAAAGGAAACCATATTAAACTATAGCAACCATTTGCAAAATACTAGATCATTCATTATTTCACAATAATAATAGACATTTAATAAAAGCTAAGAACATAGTCCATTTGAGGTAGCTAGTGTTGTGCATTCATTGAATATAATTCAGTGCATACAATAAATCAATCAATTCATTCATTCATTCTCACTCATTAATTGACCTCCCAAAGCCAGAGCAGCAGCTTCTAGGGGTCCAGGTGTTCACTCTGGTCAGAACATGATCGTGATCAACAACATCCCCCCCTCCAGTTCTCACGTGCCACTGTCACACATCATGATTGTATTAGCTGGCTGTGGTCTTATAACTAATGATGCGATCCTGGTACCCGCGGACTGGGTTCTCTTCAACATACTTCTTGATGTACCAACACGAAACATGAGCTCTTAGTTTCTCTTCCACCAGAAAGTCCAGGGCAGCCTGGAGAGCAGAAGAATGGAGACTGTTTAATATCAAGTTTCTGATGAAAAACGTGAATGATTCACTCAATGCCGCCACCTGGGCCCTTTCTCTACCTTGGACAGGCGCGCCGCGACCCCTCGACCCCGGAATGATTCGGGCACGTTGGTCGAGAGGAGATCCACCTCCTTCTCGCCCGTGAACGTGTAGCGCAGCACCGCGCTGTCCCGGCCCACTGTAACGGGAGGGCCGAGCGATGAATTAACAGATCCTAATGGTGATGACTCGTTAAAGACCCGGGAACAGGTAGGCCTAGCAAACACCGGCCTCGAGTTAACCTCCCCCTGTGCGTGAAAGGCGACAGCCCCGGCTCCATCGTGCACTCACCCGACGCACCGTCCAGACTGATGGTGAAGCACAGGTTACTTCGGTCATGTTCCACCTTTAACTCTCTATTGGCACTCAACATACTGAAAGCAGAGAATCGCGGCTTTATATTATGCAGTGGGCTGGTCAGTGCACTGACACGGGAGAAGAGATTTCGTGAAACCATTTCTCCATGCTTCCCTACTAGCTACTGGGTCACAGCGCGGACACACACGGCCAGAATCTCAGCGGTGCTCCTCCCACGTAGGCTACAATGTCAGAGGTGTCCAGAAGGGGGCGCACACGCAAGGCGAGATCTGTCGCACAGATAGAAAAACTTGAAGATTCAAGATTCCTTTAATTGTCTACACTAAATAATGTAGTTACCGTGAAATGTTGACAACCAACCACACACTAATCTCATCCCTCTCTGTACAACCAACCACACACTGTAGCTCTCGTTCTCCTTCCCATGTTCTTCATTTGTCCCTCTAGTTCTTGAATGGAATCTGTGGCGTCATCCCTCTCCCTCGCCTCATCCCCTCTCATCCCTCTCCCTCGCCTCATCCCTCTCCTCATCCCTCTCCCTCGCCTCATCCCCTCTCATCCCTCTCCCTCGCCTCATCCCTCTCCCTCACCTCATCCCCTCTCATCCCTCTCCCTCGCCTCATCCCTCTCCCTCACCTCATCCCCTCTCATCCCTCTCCTGCCCTCACCTCATCCCCTCTCATCTGTCTCCCTCGCCTCATCCCTCTCCCTCACCTAATCCCCTCTCATCTCTCTCCCTCACCTTATCTCTCTTCCTCACCTCATCCCCTCTCCCTCGCCTCATCCCCTCTCATCTCTCTCCCTCACCTCATCCCTCTCCCTCACCTCATCCCCTCTCATCACACCGAGTCTTCTCTGGAGCTCCACCTTCTCCTGCTTCCACTTGTCCTGGAGGGTCAGTTTCTCAGTCAGTTCCTCCATGACTTCCACTTTCTCTTCAAGCTCATGCTCAGATTTCTTTATGGCCTTTTTTAACCGCTTAATTGTTTTAGTAAAATTAATTGTTGTAGGCAGAGGTCATACTGTTTGGTCAAATTTGAATTTTCTGTAATCTCCCTGTCTCCTCCATCTCTCTCCGCTCTCATTGAGAGACTCTGATCAGTCAGGAACGTGAAGATGAGGTCAGTAAACACCTCACACTACAGGATCATTTAGTCAGTAAACACCTCACACTACAGGATCATTTAGTCAGTAAACACCTCACACTACAGGATCATTTAGTCAGTAAACACCTCACACTACAGGATCATTTAGTCAGTAAACACCTCACAATACAGGATAATTTGGGCAGATAATCGGTTCTGACAAGCCTTGATTCAGGAACGCCCCCCCCCCCCGATAGCCTACTGAGAACCAGACTGGCTCGCGCCCAGACATACACAGATAATGTCAATATATATTGTGACTGCGGAGATGCATGCGCGAGCCAACACATTGCGAGCTGCCACAACGGTGTCGCGAGCCAATCTGCTTATTAGCAGAAACTTGGGAACAGAGGTAACATTGTCCCCCTGCCGTGTTCAACGGTAGTACAGTATTCCACGGTAGTACCGTTGTATAGAGCTTATAGTATAGTTGGCACCGTCACATTTTGGCACCGCGGTAGACCTTTGGTACCGGTATATCGTGCAACACTAGTTTATAGCTTATGTTTATGTTTTGTTAATTTGTGGACAGGAGATGAAAATGGACACCACAGTGGAGGAGAGGTGACAGGAGGAGACCAGCATGGACAAAAGACAGGAGGAGAGGTGACAGGAGGAGACCAACATGGACACCACAGTGGAAGAGAGGTGACATGAGGAGACCAACATGGACACCACAATGGAAGAGAGGTGACAGGAGGAGACCAACATGGACAAGAGTGGAAGAGAGGTGACAGGAGGAGACCAACATGGACACCACAGTGGAAAAGAGGTGACAGGAGACCAACATGGACATCAGAGTGGAGGAGTCCAGGCTGGGAGAGAGGTGACAGGAGGAGCTAGTCTCATGTTTCTAATAGATGGTGTGTTCTCATCAACATTCACTTAAGTTGTGTCCTCTCTGGATGACCTCCACTGCTCTCAGTTAAAGATGATATTAATCCAATATGATGCGTGTTGTTCTTTATAGATCTAGCCTCTTCATTTTGCTCTCAAAGTGCACCAGATTGAAGCACCACAACTAAATGACCTCGGTATTACAAAAATCCTGCGTACAGCCCTGGTCCTGAATGTTTCAGAGGGCAGATGATGACGTCCTTCTAATCAAGGAGCAGGTGTTCATAACTCTGTCTGCATCACTACACTGTGGTGACATTTTGGTTGTACCGTCTGATCACAACACTAAGAGTTCTAATCTATTTTTTTAACCTATCTGTCTACATGTCTGTCTGTCCATCTCTATCTTTCATTGTCTGCCCGTTTTATTATTGTATCTGAGGCTTCACGTTTGGTGATGGGACCTCAGTGGGTGAGAACAGACATGCTGAATAGACATAAAGATCTAGGCATGGGCAGCATCTTTCCATCCATTTAAAAATAAATATGTATTATTTTATGCCAACCTACATTCAGTCTAGCCCTAACCCTAACCTCTTAGAGTGCAGGAAGTGTCGGCCAGCTGTGTCGTGTGTCTCCATTCTCAGCGTCAGTACATCGTTTGATGGTTCACCTGGGCCAGTAGACTAAGCAGAGCCTCGACCCAAACAAGGTGTCCTGAATGGTCTCCCAGGTCCGCCTTGTACAACTGAACTGTCAGCCCAGTGTTTCAGTGTGGTCTACAAGCTATTCAATAAAACCTGGAGAAAATTATCGGTATCTTGTCTTTACACTTACAGCACACATGCTGCACAAATGATAACCTTAATTGTATGACACTTGTTTTGTCAAATGCACAAGGGTATCTCTGACTTGGCTAGACTGTGGATGTGGTGACTAGTCCAGGCCAGTCAGCATGGTATAAGCTGCATACAGGTGAGCGGAAGCTGAAACGCTTGTTCCTTGGCTAGGCCCAAGGCAGCTTGCCAGCAGGGTCAGGCCTGTGCCGGGAGGTCAGTACATTAGAACCCCCTTAGGCGGGGTGTATGTGTCCTAGGTTCTCAAACTTATATTTGTGGTATAGAAAGGTAGAACTTGCTCGGTTGATTATGTAAGTGTGTGTGTGTGGGGTGCTGTTGATTTTCCTCCACACATCTCTCAGCCATATGTTTCCCCTATCAATCAATCAATCAAAGCTTTATTTGTATAGCGCATTTCATACCCAGAGGCAACACAATGCGCTTTACAGAGAACAAGGGAGGTGGGCAGACATTCCACCCCTACATATTCCAGAGGGAAGCAAAAAAAACAGTAATCACCCGGGGGCCAGATAAGTGAGCTGTAAAAATTCTTCCCTGACCCCTCTCAACGAGGCGATCGAGCAAGCTCCTGGAGTATGTTTGTCTACCGGCTAAGAACATTTATAGAGCAATAAATAACATTAAATTACATTTTCAGAGTAAGAGAGGCTAATAACATCATAGGAGAGACATGGCAAACACTGGTGTATGTCTGTGTGTGCGTGAATGTGCCTGGGCCCAGATAGAGGCAGGGGTCAGGGGTAGGATCGGGGTAGGAAAAGGATACGGACCCGGGTTAGGGTGAGGGGAAGGGGATCTGAGCCCAGGACTGGTGTATGTCTGTGTGTGTGTGAGTGTGCCTGGGTCCAGGTAGAGGCAGGGGTCAGGGGTAGGGTGGGGGTAGGAAGAGGATACGGACCCGGGTTAGGGTGAGGGGAAGGGGGTACTGGGCCCAGGCCTAAAGCCGGAAGTGGACTGTTGTATGTCTGTGTGTACGTGTGTGTGTGTCAACTAATTTGCTACGACATCTGCAGCAGACACAGGGGTATCTATCGGACTCAGGGTGGTCTGCTGGTGACAGTGGGGCATCCACTGGACCTGGTTAGAAGATAGGAGGGAGAGAGAGAGGCACTAGGGAGAGGGGAGGCAGAACAGGGTTAGTAGCACACAGAGCCATATATAGAGCAAAACATTACGTCAAACTACATTTCAGAGCAAGAAAGGCTAAGAGCATCATGGCAGAGGTGTGGCAAACACTGATGTGTGTCTGTGTGTGTGTGCGTGCCTGGGCCCAGATAGAGGCAGGGGTTGGGGTAGGGTGGGGGTAGGAAAAGGATACGGACCCGGGTTAGGGTGAGGGGATCTGAGCCCAGGACTGGTGTATGTCTGTGTGTGTGTGAGCGTGAGTGTGCCTAGGTCCAGGTAGAGGCAGGGGTCAGGGGTAGGGTGGGGGTAGGAAAAGGATACGGACCCGGGTTAGGGTGAGGGGATCCGAGCCCAGGACTGGTGTATGTCTGTGTGTGTGTGAGCGTGAGTGTAGGTGTGCCTGGGTCCAGTTAGAGGCAGGGGTCGGGGGTAGGGTGGGGGTGGGAAAAGGATACGGACCCGGGTTAGGGTGAGGGGAAAGGGAACTGGGCCCAGGTCCAGGCCTAAGCTGGATGTGGACTGGTGTGTGTCTGTGTGTACGTGTGTGTGTTAACTACAGTAAGTACTACAACATCCACAGCTGACACGGGGGTATCTATTGTCTGCGGGCGACAGTGGGGCATCTACTGGACCAATGTATACAGAGGATTCACAGGTAGGTTTGAGGCTGCCTTTCTGTGTCTCAAGTTCCTAGCTAGTGATTGTAGGCTAGGTCGAAAAGGTACGTCTTGAGGTCTCGCTTGAAGACCTCCGTTGTTTCGGCCCTTCTTAGGCACTCCGGTAGGGTGTTCCAGAGGTTGGGGGCATAGAAACTAAAAGCTGCCTCTCCGTGTTTCTTGGTCTTGGCTTTTGGAACTGTTAAAAGTTCAGTACCTGAGGATCTGAGTGGTCTGTTGGGCATGTACTTAACAAGCATGTTTGAAATATATTCTGGTGAGTGATTGTGGAGAGATTTATAGACTAGTAATAGTATTTTAAAGTCTATTCTAGAGTTGACTGGTAACCAGTGTAGTGATTTTAAGGCTGGTGTGATGTGTGCCCTTCGTCTAGTCTTAGTGAGGACTCATGCTGCAGCATTCTGTATCATTTGTAGCTTAGAGATTGCTTTCTTTGGTAGGCCTGATAGTAGAGCATTGCAGTAGTCCAGCCTGCTTGTGATGAAAGCATGCATTAACCTTTCGGTGTCAGCCTGAGAGAGAAAGGGTTGCACCTTGGCAATGTTCCTTAGGTGGTAAAAAGATGTCTTTGTAATATTCTTGATGTGGTTTTCGAAATTAAGATCTGAGTCAAGTATGACACCTAGGTTTTTAGCCTGGCAATTGGTGTCAATTTCCAGAGTTTTTAAGTGTGCAGCTAGTTTCTCTCTTTCAGCTTTTTCTCCAATGATCAGTACTTCTGTTTTGTCCTGGTGTAGTTGGAGGAAATTATGTGACATCCATACATTTATATCTGTAGTACACTTGACAAGGCAGTCAACCAAGCTGTAGTTACTGGGTGTTACGGAAATATAGAGTTGGGTATCATCTGCGTAGCTATGGTAGCTAATGTTGTGCCTTCTGATGACACTGCCAAGGGGCAGCATGTACAAGCTGAAGAGTAGAGGTCCTAGTATCGATCCTTGGGGCACCCCACAGGTCATAGGGATCTTTCCTGAGCTATAATCACCGAGGGCGACAA
This sequence comes from Borostomias antarcticus, assembly GCF_949987555.1. Lineage (NCBI taxonomy): Eukaryota > Metazoa > Chordata > Actinopteri > Stomiiformes > Stomiidae > Borostomias > Borostomias antarcticus. The sequence goes on along the minus strand of NC_140255.1, from coordinate 5,588,838 downwards.
AGAAATCACGACCGGTTAGATAGGTCTTAAGCCAATTTAGGACTGGACCAGAGAGGCCAACCCACTTTTCCAGTCTTTCGATGAGGATTGCATGATCTATAGTATCAAAGGCTGCACTCAGGTCCGGGAGGACGAGAACAGAAAGCTCTTTGGAGTCAGCATTAATTCTGAGGTCATTTACAACTTTGACTAATGCCGTCTCTGTGCTATGGTGGTCACGAAAGCCGGACTGGAAAAGGTCAAGGGTACAACTTGTAGCTAGGAAATCATTAATCTGTTTGAAAACAATTTTTTCCAGAATTTTACTCAAAAAGGGAAGGTTGGAGATTGGTCTAAAATTGCTAAGAACTGAAGTGTCTAAGTTGTTTTTCTTCAGTACGGGTCTCACCAGAGCAGTTTTAAGTATTGGTGGGAAGACACCTGTAGATAGGGAGTCATTAACAATGGATAAAATGTCATAGGATACAGAGTCAAAAATGGTTTTGAAAAAATCGGTGGGGATGGGATCCAGCAGGCATGTGGAGGTTTTGAGTTTGGATACTACTTTTCTCAACATTTCTGTGTCAATCAGTGTAAACAGGCTCATATGTCCATTGCATGGAGGGAGAGGATCTGTGAACGGGATGCATGGCCTTTCCTGAGTGATATTCCTCCTAATATTCATAATCTTATCTCTGAAGTAAGCTGCAAATTCCTCACATTTGGAGGTAGAGAGCAGGTTATCAGGTGTTTTTACGGCAGGGTTTATTAGGCTATCAATTGTTGAGAAGAGCACTCTTGAATTATTTCGGTTGATAAATATCAATTTTGAGAAGTGGTCTTTCCTTGCATTTCTTATTGCTTTATTAAAAGCAGAGAGATGTTCTTTGAGAATATTATGGTGGACCTGTAGCTTGGTTTTTCGCCATATACGCTCAGAACTTCTGCAGGTTCTCTTTAGTTGATATGTTTCCTCATTTCGCCATGGAGCTTTATTATTGGTTGTGATCCTTTTCAGTTTAATAGGTGCTACAGAATCCAAGGCTGCCCTTACTCTGGTGTTAAAGTTGGTTGCCAAGTCTTCAATATTTCCTAAGGGCCCCACTTCTGGAGTTGATAAATTGTTTGTGGTCATTATTTCTCTAAAACTATCGGCTACTGCGGAGGTAAGATAACGTTTCTTGATAAAGCGCTCAGTACTACTTTTGACTTTAGGAACCAATGCAGTGAAGAAGATACAGAAATGGTCGGAGAGAGCGAGGTCACTAATAGAGGAGACAGTGATAGTCAGGCCCTTAGTAAAAAGTAGATCAAGGGTGTGGCCGCGGTTGTGGGTTGGCTCAGAGATATGTTGGGTAAAATCCATGGAGTTTAGGAGGTTGATAAAGTCCCTAGCTTTCGAGTCCGCCTCAGTGTCTACGTGTATGTTGAAATCTCCAATGATGATAATCTTATCATAATTTGTATGGATGATGGACAGGAGTTCTGAAATTCTGTAGAGAAGGCAGAGCATTGTTTGGGAGGCCTATACACGGTTACTGCCAGAACTGGGGGCTGGCATTTTAGGACAATAGCGTGGTATTCAAAAGAGGCGAAATCATCAAAGGAGATGGTCCTGCATCTGAGGGCATCTGTAGCTATGGTGGCTGTTCCTCCACCTTTTTTCCCACTTCTGATAGATTGAAAAAAGCTATAGTTAGGAGGAGAGGCTTCAATGAGGGCTGCTGGTCCATTTATATTTAGCCAGGTTTCAGTTAGGAACATACAGTCTAATTTACGTTCACATATAAGATCATTAATGAGAAAAGTTTTGCTTGGTAGGGACCTGACATTTAGAATCGCCATTGAAATAGCTTCCGGAGAAAAGGGCTGGCTCGCCTGTCTAGTAGGCCTGGATAGTATATTCACTGGAACGGATATCAGGTTTTTTATATTAGATCCACCTGACTGTTTCATTATGGTAATAGGGGTGCGGTGGGAGATAATTCGCTGAATGGCATATTCAGGTGGGCAGAATTTGTTTATAGAAATATAAACGTCGCTATGCCAGGTCTCAGTGAGGGGCAGGGAATCAAGGTCTATGGTGATGGGGCGCTGGTGAGATGGAGCTGGTGTAGCCCGACCCGCGGGTACAGGAGGTTTATGTTTGGCAGTAGGGTGGTTGAGACGGGTCGGGCTAACCCCACATCAGACGCTGGAAGATCTCAGCGTCAGGTCCATATTCATACTGAGCAGACGGGCACCTGACCTACTAGGATGGAGGCCGTCCCTGGCGAAGAGGTCCGAGCGGTTCAAGAAAGTGGTGAAATTATCTATGAAGGGAAGCTTCAACTGGCAGCAGTAGCCTTTCAGCCAGATGTGGAGCTGACGGATCCTACTATATTTGGCATCACCATACCGGGGGGAGGAGAAAGGGCCAGAGATGATGCAGGTCTTTCCTGACGCCTGAGCAGTGGAGATCAGGGCCTTGAAATCCTCCTTCAGCCGCTCAGACTGCTGGAGCTTGATGTAATTTGTTCCGACATGGATGATAATGGATGAGGCCAGGGGATAATCTGCGAGGAGTGATGGGACAACAGTCCTGATGTCCGAGACCTTAGCTCCTGGGAAGCAGCAGGTCCGGGCTTTCGGGACCACTACATGGCACACCATGGATGATCCGATGACGAGCACAGATGGGGGGGCGGGATCAGTGGCGGGCCCACTGGGCTTAGGGGACTTCCTTTGCTGCCTCACACCTGAAGGCCAAGTGGTAGAGGGTGGGGGCCGGGGGTCCCCTCGGTGGACTGGGCTATGCTTAGGCCGGGGAGCAGGCTTATTAGCCTGGCTATTATGCCGCTCACTAACTAGAGAGGTGTGGGTGGGCTGCGGAGTATGGGTATGGTACTGAGTAGGGCAGGGTGTGAAATGAGCCCCAGTAGCAGGGAGCCAGGACGAGGAGCTGATGCTAGTATCCTTGGACCTCTTGGATACAGGCTCGGCCAGTAGAGCAAAGCTATTCCTCAGTTGGAGGGTGTCGTCGTCGGAGGGTTGGGAGAGGACCCTGGAGGTTTCCCTTCCTCGTTTCCTCCTAACAGTGGTCCAAGGGGTGGAGCTTAAATGCTTGGGTCCGGCTCCGAGTCTGGGCCAGGATTTCTCACTCAGGGGGAAATCAAAATCCACATTCCCACCCCCGGATGCCGCCGACGGTGGAGCAGTGGGAGGCTGGACGTCGACATCTGGGTCGGGTAGCAGTGAGTCCAGGAGATGTTCGACTTGATGTATAGAGTGTAGAGTAGAGATCCTACCTTCCAACTCTGAGATTTTTTGGCTACGCTGGAGGCAACCCGAGCAGTTTGGGGCGGTAGGGTGTGGAGCCATCGCAAGACTCGTTAAAATAATTGCGGAATTAAAATAAGAGGATAAAACCGCCAATCTATTTGCTAAAAGCGATGAGGATCCCTATGAGGATCTGAAAACAGTGATGGGGATTAAATTAGGTTGCTAAGAGAACTGCTAGTCACCAGAAGCATTCAAGAACATAACCCGTGCTGGAATACTAGTGTATGAACAAATCAATACAAGTAGAGCACATCTACTGACAGGCTGGCTGAATGACTAGAAGAATGACTTGGGACCTCCACTGAGGACATCCCAGTCCTGCTATGGATCAGTAGTGATGCTCCCCTGCCCCTGTAGTCCAGGCATTTTATGACATAACCTTGAACAAATTGCAACAGAAATTATTTCAACTGTTGTAGTGTCATACATATGTTCTTTATAACATATCAGTTAGTCCCCCAAAATCCCAGTGGCTGAAAGTAATGAAAAATGCAGATGGAAGGTATGTGACAAATATACCAATTTCCAATTTTCGCCTATGTAAAAGAAAAAGGTTTATGCATGTTTTCTTGTCTGATGTCCACACAACACTGTCCCCAATCAACCAGAAACTATATAGGATGCATCACAGTGCATATACAGAAATATATTTTTAATTCTATTGGCATTTGGTGAAGAGAAAAGGGGTGAATCTCACACATATTGCAACAGAAAATCTGACGTGTATTAATCAAATAGCTCAAGAGTCTAGAACCCTGGAGAGGACAGTCTACAACCCTGGAGAACAGTCTACAGCCCTGTAGAGAACAGTAGAACCCTGGAGAGGACAGTCTGAGACGTAGAACCGTCCATAGCAGAGAAGCCAGGTGCTAGAGGGTCCACTTCAGATACCTGTGGGAGAAAATCACACGCGCGTGCGCGCGCACACACACACACACACACACAATTAGAGGGTCCACTTCAGGAGAGAAGAGAACATGAGCAGGAGCAATTTTTTCCATATTGACCCCTTTTGTCTCATAAAATGCCTGGACTACTGGGCTAGTGTAGGCCATTGCTAGCCTCTACCCACAAGCCTCCATTACATTGATCATAAGCCTACTAAGAGAATACCAAGCGGAGTCTTGGTAAGGCTTTTATCATCATGATTTATTAAGTCTTTCAAGCTACATGATTTGCATTAAAAATATAATCCCTCTCACACACAGTCATGTAATCCAGTCAATCTAACTCCATAAAAAATTGCATTAGGCCTACGTAACTAGCAAGCTAACTATAGCAAACGAAGTCAATGTAGATAGCTACGTTATTAATTAGCTTAGCTAGCTACGTAACTAGCAAACAAAGTCAATGTAAATAGCTAGAGAACTAGCAAACGAAGTCAATGTAAATAGCTAGCGAACTAGCAAACGAAGTCAATGTAAATAGCTAGAGAACTAGCTATAGCGTCATTTCCACCACGCCCTTAGAGAAAGGCGATTCGCCAAATAAAAAGTGATTGACAACCGTTTCAGGCGAAATTAGTTTTTGATTGACAAGACGATTGTCAGCCTCTGATTGGCCAAAGTAAAAATTGATTGACAGTTGACCCGCCCCCTCGAAGTCTCCGGGCCTGCAGAGATACCCTTCTCGCATACTTCTACTTCTTACTACCAGTACCTACTACAGCTGCCCTTAGAAAGTACGTACTTTGCAAGCAGTAGGCATCCAATTGGGACATACTACTCTGTCATAAAATTGCGCTCTGAAATCTGACCACATCCGTCGCTGTCCATAACGCGACATTCGCCCACAGCTGTCCGCAGAGACGCGCAAGATTCAAAATGGTTGGCGCAGTAAATCCCTTGAGCTCTCCTGGTGTTCCTTTGCAATGTATGTAGTTTGAACTGAATTGTACATTCTAACCTGATCAAGGTATTTATCTACGTCAGTAAAATTACATAATGCATTTCAGTCATTGTCATTCTATGTCCTGTCATACATTTTACAAACTTTGATATGTGACAGTATCCCAGCTGGCACACGACCGACCTTCAACTTTGAAATATAGTTGGATTAATGTCAGTCGTCGTTTCAACCTTGAAACAATATTGAATGCTCAATGGTTTAAAAAGGTTGATAAAATACTTATAAATCAATGTTGAAATTCTGTTGAAGATCTGTACGTTGATGTAAAACAACGTCAACATGATGTCTTCAACCTGCCTCCTTAAATGCACAATATGTGTAAAAAGTGGCCCAACTAAGTTTTTGCTTTATATATCTTTTCACTATTTTTTTTTTATTGGTCACAATCCTTATTTTGCGCTTGCACAAAGAATGAGATTCGAATTTCCTTTTGTGGACATCCGAGGATGTCCTATTATGGACATCGTAGTTTCTTTGGAAATGTTGTTGCGGTGCATACCTCCATGGGTGTGTAACCAGGTATTACATAAAACCTATAATTTCCTGCTGAAACAAGTCTACAGGGTCTAGGATCACTACAGCAAGAGTCCTGGGTTGGAGTATGAAGAAGGATGATAATTGTGAAGACATACAACTATTTCCTCATTTACGGGCTGTGGGAATACCTAGTTTGAATCAAACACCGGAAACACAGGTTTTAGAAAAAAATATTATTTTGAATAGATTTGATTTGTCAAAATCACTTAGAATCGATTAGCAACCCGTATACAATATTATTGTTCCACATCCAAAATAAGATGGCCACTCAGAAATTGAGTTCAAAAAAAATAAAATAAAGGGCCTAGCTGCAGCAATATCAAGGTTATTTGTTGTGCACAACCGTGTCCCACAGTGTTCTGAGCCACAAATGCTCGGAATGGTCTTACTTCTGATTGAAGAGAAATCTTCCTAGTGTCCTTTGTTTTTTTTTTAACCAAAGGAGCCAAATGCTGGCGCGATGTCCAGACAGTCCAAGCAGTTCGCATGCACCCGTCACGTGCACCCACAAAGGTCCCGTCTCTCCAGCGCAGGGGCCTCATTTATCATTGAGGTACGCCATATTTTACACGGTCTTTTTCGCGATTTCAGGCGTACGCCATTTCCCCCCCCCACATTGCGATCTATCAAGCCGAAAGGGCGAAAATTTAGTCGCCTTTCTACACGCTTTTGTAGGACACCTCTCAAGTAGTCGTACCGATTTACACGGTTTCCTACACCCTTTTTGAACACAGGGGGAACTGGCGACGCAGGTGGTGCGTCGGTGAATTACAATGTTTGATGGAGAGAATAAGAGCGACAGTTCATGAACGCACAATCATGTAGGCTAATAGCCCAATTCAGCACCAACATATATCGCAATGCAAGATTAGACGTGTCCTCTAACCGGCTCATTAATGGTCCGATATGGATTTGTTCCCCAAACTGAACCTATGCGCTGTCCCAAACCTTTCCGCGCTATATGTCACACACTTAATGCAGGCACTCCATCAAACGCCAATAATTGACCAATTAGATTGCCATTAATATGTGATCATGTGCAGCTGTTTGCTGTTCGCTAGGCATATAAATGACAGTCCCCCTGTGCGTAAAGCAAGACAACATGAATCCTGCGCTACTGGGACTACTGCTAGTAGAACACGCACGTGGCGATGGTGGGAGGAGGAGGATTAGGAGGGAGCGGGTGTTCCGCGACCAACACGATCTGCTGGCCCATGATGATGACTGGCTAATAAGCCGATATAGACTACCAAGAGCCGTGCTCTTGGAGCTATGTGCTGAACTGGGTCCAGCATTGGAACGGAGCACCCGGCGCACCCACGCAACATCCGTGCCAACACAGGTAGGCCTACGGACCACATACCATAATGAGGCCAAGGCAGCACTCCCAAAAATAATGAAGAATGTGCTGTGAACATTTGGACATAATGAAGTGATGTAAATCTACTTGTCCTGGCACAGGTACTGACCACGCTGGGTTTCCTGGCAACCGGGACATACCGAAGCCAGACGGCTGGCTTGTCGGTGAGTGCATATGCCAATATACATATTCAAACCTGATAAGAATGAGAACCAGTTCTGACTGATGATTCTGTCACCCACAGGCGACAGTGGCTACTACCTGAGGGAGTGGCTGCTGGTTCCCTTCCCGGCCCCTCAGAATGAGCAGGAGACCCAGTTCAATGGGGTACATGCCCGGACACGCAATGTCGTTGAGCGCGCCATCGGCCTCCTCAAGGGCCGATGGCGCTGCCTAGATTCGTCGGGTGGTAGACTCCTCTACCACCCGGCGAAAGTCTGTACCATCATCCGGGCATGTACCATCCTCCACAACGTGGCAGTACGGCGCGGAGTGCACCTCCCTCCGGACCTCCTCCCACCCCAGAATGTGGACCCAGCCCCTCTGCCCCCTCCCCGTCATGAGGGGTACCAGCGGGGCCAAAGGGCCCGCGCTGAGGCAATGCAACACCTATGAACACCCGACAAGTAAGATTCACATTAACCATTTTATTGGGGGTTGGTGAGTGACTGTGTGAGGTGTGCGAGTGCGTTTGTGAGTGACTGTGTGAGGTCTGTGAGTGTGGTAGTGAGTGACTGTGTGAGGTCCGTGAGTGTGGAAGTGACTGACTGTGTGTGGGCCGTGACAGCATGTGTGAGTGTATGAAGTGCAGTGAGAATGTCCTGTTGGCCCTGGTGGAGAACTGTTGTGACCTCCACCAACCCCTGCACAACCGCCCCAATCCCTTCTGCCATGTCCCTCTGGGCCCCTAGGGCGTCCGTCTGGGCCTCCAGCACCGCGTCAGAGAGGGAGCCCAGACGGTCTTCCCCAGGGACAGGGACGCTGGCAGCAGGGACCGGGGCGCTGGAGCCAGTGGTGGAGGTGTGGACCGGGAAGTGGAGGCGTGGACGTGGGCGGTGGAGGCGTGGACCGGGCGGTGGAGGCGTGGACCGGGCGGTGGAGACGTGGACCGGGCGGGGGAGGCGTGGGCGGTGGAGGCGTGGACCGGGCGGTGGAGGCATGGACCAGGCGGTGGAGCCAGAGGTGGAGGCGTGGGCGGTGAAGGACGCCATGCTGGAGACGGAGGCGCTGGAGGCACTGGTGGTGGAGATGGCACTGGAGGTGGAGGCTGGCGCGCTGGAGGTGGAGGCACTGGAGGTCGTGGCGCTGGAGGTGGAGGCTGCAACCGGCGGGGGCACGACCGTCAGGTCCAGGACCACTGCAGACTCCCCCTCCTCTGAGTCCCACCCCACGTCAGAGTCTGGGAAAACAAGATTTCATTTAGTTGGGGTTTTTCTGTGAACCTTATTTTCCAAGACACCTTCTATGGTGAAGCCATATGAATTTGGTATGTTTGTCTGTTGCCAGCTAAATAAATGGTTAAGTGTGATTTACCGGGTTCGTCTGCAGTGACCGTCCTGTCCGACTCCTCCCCCTCCTCCCCCGCCGGGACGACACCATCCGTGCATTCACGGCCTATGATCAACGCGATGGTGTCGTCCAACGGCGTGGGAGGGGGTGGTGCCGGGCCCCCACCGGTGCGCACTACTGCCTGCCTGTGGGCAGTAATGCGCTTCTTGGCCTCCCTCTGTAACAATGCTAGTGTTAACATTGCACTACAGACGTTGTGGTAGGAGGGTACACATGGGTATGAGATTAGATGTAGGCTATTACAGGAATGACACCCACCTTCAGGTCAGTCCACTTGTTCCTGACCTCCGTGGCACTCCTCCCTGTGGCGCCGGCCTCATTGACAGCCCTCACCACCTCCAACCACTCAGTGCCTTTGCGCTTGTTGGTGAGGCCGGGGCTATGGCTGATTAGATGGGAGAGTATTAATCTCCCATGGGGGACAATGTCTAATGTGGTCCAACATTATGAAGTGATCATCTGGGGTTATTGTTCCATGTTTGTGGTCCTAAATCAATCATAGCCGGCCACATGATGTTGGGAATGTTTGCTTCCCTCACAGCCACATGTTACAGTATGTCCGTGTATGCCAAATCCTAGATGCACAAAACGTAGCTAAACTAGGCTACTAAGCTGTAGGTGCAAACAGACAAAGGTAGGCTATTAATACCTTCCGAAGAGGATTGCCTTCCTCGCGTGGACCTCACCAACTAGCACATGCACCTCCGTCTCCGAAAAGTTCCTCTTTTTCCCCCTTCGTTCCATGTTTCATTGTCCCGCCTGGGTGCTCCACGCTAGCTTTTTAAGCCGGTTCCTTCCAACCACGTTTGGCCAATCATGGTTTTGACCATATATGGTTGGATTAGGGCGTGGCGAGGGCGGAACACGGGGCGCGTGCGCGTACGCTCTCTTCTCCGCCACCGTCGGATTTTCTGTGGTGAATTTGGCGCAGCAGCGTGTACGCCATTTTTGATAGATCCGAAAAGCGTGGCCGTGTCCGAAATGCATACTACCTGCTACTTGCTATATAGTAGGCACTATATAGTATGCATACTGCATACTATATAGTACCTACTGTTCCACAAAACGCGTGTAGTATGCGAGAAAATACAGCATGCTACTCGAGTCATCCAGCGGAAGTGACGGGATACGATACTGTTTACTCCCGCGAAGCTGTGGTACAATTATCCGTGTTTTCTGTAATCATTTTGTGTATTATCCACAAAAATGTAGCCTTTTCCTGGCATGGGACGTGTTCGCGCTGCAAGGAGAAGAGCCGTCATGAGATCTTCTCGACATGCTTGTAGTTGAGGTAAATATTGAACGTTAGCTTGCTAGCTACGCTAGTTAGCTAGGTTAGTTGATAGCCCCGCATGTGCTGGCTTGGGGCTAGCTATACTGTTACATCTGTACCAGGGATGTTATATTAAATAGATTCTGAGAGGCAGGTAAGCAAAACAATAAAACTCAACTCATTTTAAAGAGGTGGGTAAACTGAGTTTACCTGGGTTTACTCATCACTACACGCCTGCTTTGTAATGTTACATTTTAGCTCTACAGATAATGACATCTATCTATTATCATATTGTAAAGACAAGTATATGCCATACGCACAAATGAGTTAAAGTTTGCCCTAATAATATTCCCCCTGTAGGCTCACATGGAAGACAGAGGTCCTCACCAAGTCATCTCCACGTCCCTGCTGAGGACCTATTTTGACGGCTGGACACAAGGAGGGACTTCAGATTGTCAAAATCGACACAGAGGAACCTTGGTGATGGTCAGGAGGATGGGGCAAGACCATGGAGGTGCTAATAATAGCAATAACAATAATAATAATTCATTGCATTTAGAGCTTTTCTCAGTACTCACCCTTTACAATGGTCTTGTCATTCACAGACAGGTGCTAGTCTTTGGAGGTAACATTACATCAGTCATTTAGCAGACACTGTTGTCCAGCATTACCTTAGTCATTTATTTAGCAGACACTTTTGTGTGTCTGCTAAACGACTTACAGTAGGCCTAATTGCATTTAAACATTTAAAGGTTGAAGACCTTGATGGTGGCCATGGTCCTGCTGCTGCAGATCATCCCAACCCTGGAGATGGCCTCAGAAAGTGTCTCGCAGCGGCAGCATCAGCACCAGCACAAGCTGCCTGGATCGCAGCTCTTGGTGAGCACGACTACCCCCATCCTGCCATAAGTAGTCAGTCTATCAGTTCATGAGTGTGCTTTGCCTTGTTCCTTATAGACAGCCTTGAGGCTTTAAACACCGATCAGTTGGTTATAGGCAGCCTTGAGGCATTTGTTTAAATGTATTTGTATTTAAATGTATGTGTAACACTGTACATAGTAATCAGTTTAAGTATTTTGGGGGGAGACAACAGATCAGTGTTCTCCTGTCAGTACTTTTGCAAGGAAAGCTAATGATCTGACCAAATATAAACAAGTCAAAAGTATATTTGAAGACCATTGTGTAATAAAAATATCCAAGAAATGTTTATGGTTGTGTTTCTTCCATTATACATGTAAAGGTTACTTCTTGATGTATTAACATTTCAACAAAGTGTAATATCTACACATCAGACACATTGTCTTGATATGTCTACAGGTCATGTACAGTAACTTGGAAGGTCTTAACACAACACGCAGAGCGCTTTGGACATGTAACTCCCTTATCAAGTAGTCGTTAGTCAGACACATTAAACAGTGATGCTTTCATAACCGTCTCTGAATAATTCCAATGAAGCATTGTGAACCAACATGTGTATTCCGTCTTTTATGCCTAATTGCAAACTACAATGTCCATTAGGAATGTTCTTTTACTCTAATGACTGGTTTTAGGTATAGTGACATTTGTTCTTTGACTGGGAATACATTACAAGGAATGACACACAAACACCAATTTAATTCAAGAAAATACATTTAATAAAAAATAAAAACAATAATGGAACAAGATAAAACAGTTTTTTTTTGACTGAGGCTTCTAGAAGCAACATCAGCTGGTCCTCCCTCTCCTTAAACAACCCCCTTTCCTCCCTCCACTCAGCCTTCATCTCTGCCTTCTCTCTCCCCCATTCAACATCAGCCGGTCCTCCCTCTGGAGGACGGCCAACTCTTCCCTGTTTATGGGGAAGAGAAACACCACGCTGAAAGGCTTGGAGTAAGTTAACTTACGTATGCATTGTTCAGAAGCAATCCAGCGGTCTGTTTACTTTGGATATTGATTTATGTAGGACCTACATCTTAGAAGCTGGGCTGCAGGGGACGACGGAGACAGCCTGGATAAAGCACGCAGAGAACCTTGTAGCCATGTACAAGGTGATTTTGATCTACAGGCTACATGATAGCAAATATATTGATAGGGACTCACAGTTTGTATGACACTAGAAAACTGTTATCTAACCTCATAGGACCTAAAGAGCCCCAGAACTGGGGTCAGCACAGAGGGAGGGGAGGCCACAGCCGCTTCGTGGAAGTGGTACGGGGTCTTGGGAGAGGCGATGGGGGCCAGCCGTGCAGCCGTCCTCCAGAGGATCATCGTCCCTGGTGTGGTCGTTGGTCCCTGTAATACATCCAGAAGTATTATGGGACAATTAATACTAATATATTAATATATGATATATGAACAGTTGAACTCGTTTAAATCATGGAATGAACAGACAATTGTTTAAACAACTTCGGTGGCTTAGGTTAGCCATTTAACAACTCATCACAATTTCGACATTTCTTATACATTTCTTAAGCAATCATGGTCATATTACATGGAAATGTTAATCTGTTTGTCTTGATTCTAGCTATAATAACATTTAAGCTATGACATTAATACGTTTTGAGCAAGAGCCGTCTGAACACCTGTAACGTTAGTAGCCTATTAACGTTAGCTGGGCTAGCTAGCTAACGTAACGTCCACCACAGAGATCAATGCAAGCAGCTAGCTATCATGACGTTCTTTTTCGAAATGTCATTTCTACCCCACCTATATACACAAAACTGCATTTGTAGCTCTGTGTCGTTATAACTAAGATATCTGTCCGGAAAAATAATTTTTCCATCGACAAATTAAGTCAATACTTACATTTGAAAACTCCCGCTGCGGTCCCGGAGGCGTTATTATGGAACCCACTGGAGTTTATGGCAAGACACGCCCTGCTTGCCATTCGAGCATCAGGATTGGCCATGACTCGATGCCCACTAGACTAGACTGTAGGCTGCTTTTGCCGCGTAGGCTCGCCGCATTGCACTGCAGACAACGAAAGAACACACGAAGTTATGCCTTTGAGTGAAGAAGAAAAACGGTAACGTAAAATTAACAATAAATCATCAAACTATGTTCTACCACTATGTGTTTAATCAGTAACATTAAAGCCAATTATATTAGCCCAGAGTTGTCATTCGCCAGTGTCGCTTTATTAGTCCTGCTAAACTTGGTTGAAGTTTAGTTAATGTTATAGCTAGCTAGCGTTAACGTTAGCTAAGTGAACCTGTCTTTAGTTCTCGCCATTGTCTTTTTTCCCTTTCTAAATCTGATAACATTCCCATGTGTAACGTTATGCAAATGAAAAACGTTACGTTATGTCCAAAATGATGATTTTTCTCCTCAGACAATTGAGAGCAAGACTCGGTGAGAGGCCCTGTCAAAAGAAGTTTATCTGCACCAGTCCCAAGAGTAATATCTCGGAATTCCCTACTCTGAAGGTTTCTCTCTCTAGATAAACTGTTTATTTTCTCATAAAATACAGCCTACTCTAGAAAAGACCCTTTTCACAGTATCCATCTTGACACAAAGCCAGGTAAACCTACATCCTGTGAAACAGACTGACACCGGTGTCATTAATAATGTTAATCAGTCTGTGTCCATGTGTTGATCAATCAATGTGCCAGTCTGGCTCACAGGATGTAGGTTTACCTGGCTTTCGGTCAAGATGACTGCTGTGGAAAGGGTTCTATTTGTAGTATTACACACACACACACACACACGTACATTAACGAAATGCCCTTGTCACATGCATTCGTGCCTATCTTGTTTCATTTGACTCTGTTGTGTTTCATAGGATAATTTGCCAGACAGCTATGATTACCATGTCTGCGATTACCAGGCAATTAGTGAGACGAGTGATCACGTTAACTTCAAGGGAACTCTTCGGATGGGCCTCTCATCAGAGGATGAAATAAAGCTGTGGTTAAAATCTCACACAGTCACCTGGAGGGTGGACCGAACATATCCAGGAAAGGGCAAAAAAGTTATTTTCAAGGTAACACACAGGTTTTTGGAGGAGTAAATACAGTATAGGTCAATTTCACAACTTGCTTTTGAAGTTAGAAGACATTTGAATTTCCAGCTACGATGCCCATTGCAGACGTTACTATGAGTGAAAGGGTATTAACGTAGATTATTGCCACATACCTATTTATTAAATAACACCTGTATTGTCCTGTAAGGTTGACTACAGATGCCAGCATAAAACCAGACCTCGGGGCATGGAAACAATACCAAGCAGCAGCAAGAACACAGACTGCCCTGCTAAGATGACTGTCACACTCGTTCGCACTCAAGTGAGCAGAGGCAGACTGAGTCTGTAAGTAGGATTTACTGTATTTATTACAACATCTTTGATAAATGACATGTAAGAATTGCACTTGTACACATAGTACAATTACATTTGCCACTGTTTTGTCTTGCATAATATTTTTTTTGTTAAAGAGCAGTAAAGAACATTTTTGTCTTAACATGTCTCATCAGAAGCACAGATCCTCATGTGCCTACGTTTCCTACAACGGTGACCATCTGCAGTGATCACAACCACAACATCAATGTGGCTGATGCACTCAGGTACCGTGATGTGGCGGACAAGACACAAGATAATCTGGCCAAGCTTTTTGAAGCAGGACACTCTCCAAGTTCAGCCTTAGATGTGCTGAAGTACGATCTTCAGGTGGAACATGGGGATGACTATGTGTTTGCCACAGCAGACCGAGCACTCTGTCCTACTCTCGAGTACTGCTACAGGTAATGATGCATAATGTATCATTAAAATAATGCATGAAAAAGTTGCATCATTTTGAAAGTTACTGTGTGTACAAATTACTTAGTAATTTATTGTCTTTGGACAGATTGTACCATCAGATATTCTGTCAGGAATATGGAAGCTCAAAGGGAGTCCAGATGACAGTGGCTCTAGAAAGGCAGGTTGAGCACTATAACATTGAGGTCAGGGACCAATGTGCTAAAGCAACAACAACATCCAGTGGCAAGCAGCTTTTGGTGGCCATCTGCTCCCCTTTAATGAAAAGAGTGCATGCCAATCTAAAGCACAGTGGGGAGATGTGCTTTATGGATGCTTCGGGCAATATGGATCGGCATCATTGTCGGGTATTCCTGCTGTTGACCCACAGTTGTGCTGGTGGCCTGCCGCTTGGAATAATCATCACCCAGTCTGAGGAAGAGCAGGTCATATTTGAGGGCCTAGAACTTTTGAAGAGCCTCCTTGGTGAAGAGGCCTTTTCAGGCAGGGGAGAGTCAGGGCCCATGGTATTCCTTACAGATGACAGCAGGGCAGAGAGAGGAGCACTCAGCAGGGCCTTCCCACAAGCCAAACTTCTCCTCTGTTCCTTTCACCTACTGCAAGCTGTATGGAGATGGCTGTGGTGCAAGGAGAATGGCATCAGTATGTCAGACAGAGCTACACTGTTTGCAGTCATCAAAGACTTCTTATATGCCAGGGAGGAAAGTTCATTGCACAGCTGTTACCATCAGGCTTTAGAGAGCTCTGTTTTGAACAGGTTGATGTTGACAGAATGACAGCAGACACGTTAGTCACTATAGTCATGCTTTTTATCTGATCAGAACAGCCCTCCAGAATGTTTGTCATTGGAGTTACTGGAATTATACCTAGTTCAATATCATTAATTCTCTGTAATGCTCTAAAGGTATCCAAAGTTCAAGGTGTACATGGAGAAGCTCTACAGCCGGAGGGAGTGTTGGGCTCTCTGCTACAGGGCCACCATGCCTGTAAGAGGAAACAACACCAGCAACTACAGCCAGGCTGCTATGAGGATTCTGAAAGACAAAATCCTACATCGCACGAAAGCATACAATGTACCGCAGTTATTTGACTTTCTGACCACCCGCCTCAGTGCCTACTATGAGTCCAGAATAACAGATGCAGCCCTTGGCCATTGGGAAGCCTTGCAGAAGTCAAGGTTCCTGGTGAAAGACAACAGTGTGAAACCTGAGGACATCCACCAGGTGAATACTTTTTATTTTTATTTTTTACAAAGCAGCATTGATAGTAAATATGAATACATTCCCCTGGCAAGGTTGGAGATCGAAAGACATGCTTAAGTGAATTAATACAACTCGTCCGTGGCTTTCTGGCCAGCTTGGCTTCCCGGCCACCAGCCCCCCAGCCGCTCCACTCGCCTAATTTAGTAGAGATTGTTTGTCCTTCCTCTGTTATTCCTCTTTGCTTTTACCATACTTTTCCACAGATTGATGCCGTCCACTTTGAGGTGAAAAGCTCCTCCACTCCTGGAAAGGTCTATACCGTAGACATACAGGTAGAGATGTGCACCTGTCCCATGGGTAGCAGTGGTGGGCCCTGCAAACACCAGGCTGCTGTCATCCTCCACCACAGAGTGCCAAGCACCACTTTCCTGCCACAAACAGCAGCGATGAGGGCAAAGCTACTCTACATCGCAACTGGTAGTAAGTAAATACAATATGGGGTAAATTGTGCTCTCTTCTTGATAAAGTTGCTTACGAAAAGGTGTCGTACAGTGTAGTATAAACACAATAGTGCTCTTGATGGAGGGTGTAACATTTGGTGGTTTAATCATTCTTTCATTTTCAGAGGATAATGTTGATGTCCAGTTTTTGAAGCCGTTAAGAGAAGAGGTGCTACCGACGGGGACAGACCTCGACATCACCAATGACACCTGCCGAGAAGACACAGATGTGGAAATGGTAGCTGAAGCGATTCAACAGGCTGGTTCAGCGGACGGTACAGTATTCAATCAGTATTCTTTCAGGAGACCTGATGAAGACATAGCCCTAGTTCAGTGTGTGATATTATTTAGGGAAGTATACCAGTGCATAGCCCCATATAGTATAGTGCCTATTAACCAGCTAATGAAGACTTTCTCATGTAATACTGTACTCTAGTGGTGGAAAGAGGTACAACAACCCCCACCACTCAACTAGGACTCTGGTTCTTCTTGTTCTTAACTTATTATTGGATCTTGTTTTGCAGTATCAGATCAAGCCCCAGCAGTAGGATTTGCTGAAATGTGCCAGGAGCTGTTAGCCGTGGTCAACAGTGACTCGTCTTTCACAGCCGCAGCAGAGGCCGCAGCAAAGGCCTTTGAAAAAATCAAAGGCAATCCCTCCAAGATCATCACAGCCTTACACATGTTTGGCCGCTACACAAACACCGGCTTGGCATCTGTAAGGTCTAGAGCCATCCGTAGGGCAGCCAGGCATGCCGGCCCTGCAATCCATGCACAGCCAACAGCAGTAGCCAGACGCAGGCTACGCTTGGGTGGAAGACGTCGACTCGCTGCTGGACGCCCTGCCAAGGTCACGACAGGTCCTGACCATGTTTACGGCCAGTCAGCCAACAGGGTCCGAACACCAGCTCCCCATTATCTGGCACACTCGGTGTCAGAGGGCAGAAGACACCCAAAATGAAGGTAATAGTAACTCAATTGTTTACATTTTTATTCTACATATTGTATGAGACATCCAGTCATGTGTCCTCCTTTCCCACTCTTTCTCTGTTCTCTCTCTACTCTTAATAAGAAAAACCAGAAGGTCCACACACTATAGCTAATTTTAAAGGGCCCAGTATCTAAGGGAAAAGTAGCATTCCATTTATTCAGCATATTTGTGTTCTTCAGGCTGATCATGTTATGGTTCTGGCCATTCGCCCCTGTTCCTGGCCTGGACCCTCGCCCCTGGTCCGCTCTGCTCGCCCCTGCTCCTGGCCCGGACCCTCATCCCTCGCCCCTGGTCCGCTCTGCTCGCCCCTGCTCCTGGCCCGGACCCTCATCCCTCCCTCTGCTTGCCCCTGCTCCTGGCCCGGACCCTCATCCCTCGCCCCTGGTCCGCTCTGCTTGCCCCTGCTCCTGGCCCGGACCCTCTCCCTTGGTTTTGGCCTGTCTCATACTGTGTTTTTAGTTGCTGGGGGGGAATCCTGTGTTTTATTTACTTTAATTATTTTGGCCATGCTGTTGATGATGAGATGAGATATACTTTATTGTCCCAGAGGGAAATTTGTCTTGGGCATAGTGTCACAGTTTCACAAGCTGACAACAATAAGACATTGACAACAAGTAAACATACAACATTCAGTACAGAGCATCAGACTTATGTGTTTAATAAACAATAATGAAATGTGTTATGTATTTCTGAAATGCTTACCTTTTCTGGTGGGTTTATAAGGTTATTTTATGTCTGGCGATGCATGTTCTTCTAGACAAATTAAGTATTCTTGTGTCAACTACACAACCTATGTATTGCACAGGTTTGTTCTACATTGCACTACATTTTATTGTGTGGAACTAAACGTGTGTTGCACTGAACACTCAATTTCTTGAATGTCTTGAGTTCAGAGTTATTCATTACAAATTACACATGTCCATCCCCCATATTTTTGAATGAATATGATTCACTGAGAATGATAGGAATACAACTAAACAAGCTACATCTGGAACATGTTATTTATTAGTTTTGCATCTAGCAAGTGGACCTCCTAGTAGAGGAACACACAAACCGTCCAGTTTAGTTTACTGACTAAGCGAGATTGCAAATTGGGCGAGATGACTAATTATTAGGCATATTGCCTAAAAGGCTAGCGTCTTGTACCAGCCTATTCGTAGGCTATTGAATAGCGAGGGCCAGGCTTTTATGACGCTTGTCTAAAACGTTAACTTGTTTAACATTAAGGTATGTGATCCTAATCTGAAGCAAGGTTAACATGTTCATGTTAACAATGTTAAAGAAAAGGATGTGATCCTATTTTATTTCCAGGTCGGCGCGCGTTCCGCGAAGCGGCACCGCGCTAGCGGCAGAGCTCAAAATCAACACCGCTTTCTAACTCACGCAAGCGCGGACGTCTGGCCAATCACATCGCTTGAATGGTAAACAGGGCGTGCCCTGCCATAAACTCCCGTGGGTTCCATAATAACGCCCCAGTGACGTCTCACGTCTCGACTTCCGGAACAGTATGCTCTGGACTATGCTACATTTACGCCCATTTTTTCGCCGATTTCGCCTACTATATAGTACCTACTATATAGTAGGCGAAATACAGTATGCACAGTTTTGATGCAGCATGCTGCATCTCGCCTACTATATAGCAAGTAGTATGCAATTCGGACACGGCCCGTGTAAATATTCTCGTCGTACGCTACTTTTCGCATTTTCCTCGTTTTCGTCGTACGCCCTCTTTTACACCTGAATTTACACGCTCTTTGATAAATGAGGCCAGATGTCGCAGCAGCAGCAACACAAAGTATGGTCTAATACAGAAGCAGGATTTCAGACACACAATTCTGTGGTAGACACACCAAATACTTGGGAATAATATACTCTTTGAATAATTTCTCTATAGGCTACGCAGCAGAACTTTCCCTCTTGTCACCCATCAATCATTTCTCTAAAACAGCACGTGCACGCAGGCGCAGCTGTATAAAGCTAGGGGGCGCTGACATAAAGAGATGTTCATTATACCAAATATGCAGCAGGCCTATAACTTAGATGAAAATTAGTATACTTTATGTCAAGTTAGTGTCTGAAATGTATGGTATGAAGATATATAAGCATTGATAACTAAACCACGTTTGTGGGTGGGTTACACGTGCATCGTGTGTTTGTCTCGCACTAGCTGGACGTAGCAAGTATCTTATATACAAGCTGAGCAATGTGCCAGTCATTCCCTTGATGTCCAACTTTTGCCGCTACTTGTAGATTTGTAAGGTTAATATATTGTTTAGCTTGCTAACTAAGTTGGTTTTGCTTTCGCGTTTTAACATAGGCTACATTCTGGGTCGTATTGTACTGCAGAGGTTGTATGTTTAGAAAGCTAAAAGCTGTTACCAGCCGGCAGATTGACTGTGAATGCCTTTTTCTGTAGCATTGCTGTATAGAAGTATGTCACAAAATGTGTTTGTGTGTGTGCATGCCAGTGCCACAAACACTTATTTTTCACATTATTGTTGGATTGATGTTGTTGCTATTTGCACAGTTGTCAGTGTTGCAACCCCATTCACTGCTGTTGTAGGCCTACATGTGCATCTTGATTCTAATGTAAAATAAAATTGTAAAAAGTTCACGCCTTTGTTCTCTGTGGCTACATGATTGAAAAGTAATTAGTTGAAACAAAGTTGCAGTTTCAACAGTGATGCAAAGTTGACTCAAAGACCTTAATTTACCCAGGTTGAAAAGTAAGCCGTTGAAACAAAGGATTTCGAAGTTGATTCACCTTTCAAATTCAACACATATTCAACAGTGATTGTAAGACCTTAATTCACCCATGTTGAAGAGTAAGATGTTGGAACAACGTCGCGATATCAACGTTAATTCACCTTTCAAAATCAAAACCTAATCCAACGTTGATTCACATAGTCACATGACGTTGAATCACCCGTGAATCAACGTTGAAATGCCAGCTGGGTATATAATCAGATCATTGCAGTCGTAATGTAGTGTCCTTGTATCTGGAAACTGGAAATAAACCATTCATGCAATTAAGTTAACTTTTTATTTCTCATTCATTTCACATTCAATCACCATACTCATATTCATAGGATGTCCACCCTACAACATATTGCCAGGTGAACCCCAATGCACCCATCCTACAGCTCTACTTTGATGGCATGTCCAGAGCATCCAAAGCAGCACTCACAGGTGCTCTTACCCTGGAGGCTGAAAATGGCTGGGAAAAAGAGCTGAAAGTCCTCATGTTCCTGTACAGGCTTTCCCATGCAGCCTCCTACAGGGTAGTCTCCAGGGCTTTCGGCATCCCCAAGACTACGGTCCACAGGACCATACACAAGGTCAGCCGGGCAGTGGTTGGGCTCCTGAAGAGGATCGTCCGCTTCCCTCAACCAGACCACATTGAGGAAGTGGGTGCTGGCTTTGCCCGGCTAGTGGACTCTCCAGCATTTCGCGTGGCAGTCGGTGCCATCGACAGCTGCCACAAACTAATCAAGCCCCCTGCAGAGGATGCCAACTGCTATTTCAACAGGAAGCTGTTCGCCTCCATCCAGCTCCAGGCCATCTGTGACCATCGTGGCAGGTTCATAGATGTGTTCTGTGGTTTCCCTGGGTCTGTCCACGATGCCCGTGTGCTGAAGAACAGTCCTGTCTATTCCCAGCAGCTCTACAGACCAGAGGGAAGATGCATCCTGGGTGATGGTGGCTACCCCTGCCTGACTGCCCCCATCCGTCTGATGACGCCCTACCGTGAGCCTGTCCAGAACGCTGTGCAGGCCAGGTACAACAAGAAGCTGTCCAGGGCCAGGGGCATCATAGAGCGCTCTTTTGGAATGATGAAGACCCGTTGGCGTTCCATCTTCTTCAAGTCCCTAGAAGTGAGCCACACTTTTGCACCTGTTGTCGTCACCTGCTGCACCATCCTTCACAACCTCTGCCTAGACAACGGCGAAATTGTGGAGCCTGAGGAAGATGATGATGAGGCAGGAGAGAACGGCGATGGCCCAGAACCTGGAAACAGGGATGTGGAAGCAGGTGAAGGTGTCAGAGATCTCCTGGCTGCAGCAGTGTCTGCACCACTTGACTGTGTTCTCCAAGAACACGATTACACGATCCAACATCAGGATACACAGCATCACACCTCATTGTTTCTTCACCAAAACCAAGCAGCCTGTTAATTTGTTCTTCATTTTGTATTGTCACCCTCATTTCCCCAAGCTACCACTATGCATTATGTTTTGTTTAACACGTGTGATGTATAAATCCAATGATCAATCATGATAACTACATCTAATGATCAATCATGACTTGTGTATTGTGTAATCCACACATCACTTTGTCCCA
This sequence comes from Borostomias antarcticus, assembly GCF_949987555.1. Classification (NCBI taxonomy): domain Eukaryota; kingdom Metazoa; phylum Chordata; class Actinopteri; order Stomiiformes; family Stomiidae; genus Borostomias; species Borostomias antarcticus. The sequence goes on along the minus strand of NC_140255.1, from coordinate 5,567,125 downwards.
GTTTCACCTGTAACTTTGAAATCATGTCAACGGTTTCAGGGCCACTGGTAGCCCATAGTTGCCTCGCTGTGCAGGACTTCTCAAGGAGAGAAGACTAGAATCCTGGCATCAGAGGGGAATGTTCAAACAGACAAAGAGGAGACAGATATACATGCAGTTAAAATGATGGCCAGACAAGGAAAAAGTGTGGATGCTTTGAAAGACCATTTCAAGTCCAGTGGGGGCCAAGCTACTCCTGTCAGTCATCAATTATTCAACACTCAGGATACAGTATATTTGACTGATTGAGCTCTAAGAAAGCACAGGTTAGTTGAATAGACGAATAGACAGGTTAGTTGGTAGAAACATTTACTGAGGCATTTTAAGCAAACAAATGAAGCAAATTAAATTTGGCATATAGACATGCTGCAACACAAGACAAACAAAACAAACAAAGCTAAATGATCATTTCTTGGCGAGTGCCTCCAGCAGTGCCAAAAAGCGGTCCTCCCGCCTCTCCTCTCTTGACCGAGACTCATCCTCTCTCCTCCTGGCCTCCTCGTCTCTTCTCTCCTCTCTCCTCCTGGCCTCCTCGTCTCTTCTCTCCTCTCTCCTCCTGGTCTCCTGGTCTCTTCTCTCCTCTCTCCTCCTGGCCTCCTCATCTCTTCTCTCCTCCTGGCCTCCTTGTCTCTTCTCTCCTCCCTTGTAAGTTTTATTAGTCAGGTGCACATCATACAGGTATAATATGCACTGGAATGCAATTGCTAGCTCCCAAATATGCATAGTACAGTAAAAAATAGAAGTAATTAAGTAAAAGACAATTAGAAGACAAAGACAAAAGAAAATACAGCACAATCTTGTTACACTGAGGGAGACTGGAGTAGTCCACACCATCTTGTATTTGTCATACCTTGTTCTGGCTGCCTCCTCTCTCCTCCTGGCCTCCTCTTCTCTTCTCTCCTCTCTCCTCCTGCTCTCCTGGTACCTCTCCTCCTCCCTAGCCCTGGCCACCTCCTCTCTCCTCCTGGCCTCCTCTTCTCTTCTCTCCTTTCTCCTCCTGCTCTCCTGGTACCTCTCCTCCTCCCTAGCCCTGGCCACCTCCTCTCTCCTCTCTCCTCCTGCTCTCCTGGTACCTCTCTTCCTCCCTAGCCCTGGCCACCTCCTCTCTCCCCCTGGCCTCCTCTTCTCTTCTCTCCTTTCTCCTCCTGCTCTCCTGGTACCTCTCCTCCTCCCTAGCCCTGGCCACCTCCTCTCTCCTCCTGGCCTCCTCTTCTCTTCTCTCCTTTCTCCTCCTGCTCTCCTGGTACCTCTCCTCCTCCCTAGCCCTGGCCACCTCCTCTCTCCTCTCTCCTCCTGCTCTCCTGGTACCTCTCTTCCTCCCTAGCCCTGGCCACCTCCTCTCTCCCCCTGGCCTCCTCTTCTCTTCTCTCCTTTCTCCTCCTGCTCTCCTGGTACCTCTCCTCCTCCCTAGCCCTGGCCACCTCCTCTCTCCTCCTGCTCTCCTGGTACCTCTCTTCCTCCCTAGCCCTGGCTGCCTCCTCTCTCCCCCTGGCCTCCTCATACCTTTGCCCCTCTAGTGCCTGCTGTCTTGCCTCTCTCTTCTCCGTCTCTCTAAGGTACTCCAGTACCTGGCTACTGGACTGACCTCCCTCCCTCCTTCTCTTTCGCAGTGGTGCAGCAGGACACTCATCCTCCACAGGGATCAGACACAGAGGGAGTTGAGACTTCAACAGCCTCCTGGCTTGCTGATGAAATTAGCACTGGTGGGGTGATGGATGGCTTATTGCCCAATGCAGCACCCATCACCCCATACCATTTCCAGGAGGCTGCTGTTGCCTCCCCTCCCTCTGTGCTGACCCCTGTTTTAGGACACTTCAAATCCTGCAAATTAGATGACAGGAGAAGTTAAGGACACTAAAGCATAGTAAATGGCTAATCGAAGGCATACACACAACACTGGTGACTGACTTTGTATTTTTGTTTGAGGTTCTCCCATTTCTTTTTAATGGTGCCTGGTGTCACCTTCCCCTCCAAGACATGCTCGACCACAAACATCCTAAGGGGACAAGGAACATGCCCAGCAATGACAAATGCTACTTTCATCACATTTCGGAAAATAGGGTCAAGTGTTACTCACTCAAACCCCTTTATCGCTGCATTCCTCTTCCCAGTGAACAGCTCCTCCTTCTCCATCCTCCACTGAATGAGTCTCTCAGTATGTTCATCTGTCCATAACAAATTAATAATGTTTTCCAGTGAGACAAAGCAGTTGACCGACTAGTACTTCAACTACCTAGTTAACGTTAGCTAACTGACGTCCTGGATAGGCGCGTGCATTATCAGATTATATAAATCAAACTATTTTCTGGTGAGCTGAATTGGTATGTACCTTAGCTAGCTATACTGACTTGGCTTGCATTCTGCTTTTTGGCAAATTTGACAGAAGAGTGAGAGGTAACGTTGTTAACTTCAGTGCACCACATAGCTAGCTAGCTAACTAGCTGGCTAGTTATGTTACAGAAGTAAAGTTACGCTAGTAGCTACCACTAGCTAAGCCACTGGCTGAGATTATAGGTTTACATTTGCGCTCATTATATATATATCCACTTAGCTTCGTGCAGCAATAGTATATTGTCATGTTTCAATTATACACACGACACGAGTCGCTACAAATATGTAGTGACGTTACTGTACTTGAATCCGCTGCCGCTGGCGTCCGCCATCATTGCACATCCGTCTACAGACTGTAATCAATGTATGAACAATGTCACATTGAGCATGCTCAACATTATGTTAAAATTGAAATACATCTGAAACCTCTGAACGTAATATTAGCATTAACTAACGTTAACTAAAGTTAACCCTAAGCCGTTAGCATTAGATACCATTAGCATAGCTACCTAGCCTATCAATATAGTTGACGTTAATATAAAGAAATGTAACATTAGATAATGTTAGCTAAGTTATTCAACATTGACCCACTTACCCTCTAGATCTTTTCCAACGATGTCCTAAAGTAACCACATGTCATGATCATTTGCATCATAGACATACGTTCATATCTATGATTAGCATGATCATAGCAGCTTCATTGCTAAAAGCATAGCAAATGTTAGCCGACGTCATTACATATGACTTCCTATCCAATCAGAGGCAGAGAAGGGCGGGTCTTCCTATGGTGACGTGTTTTCCGCCGAGTTCGCAGGACTCATGAACGCGCGACCAGCGTCCCCGAGGCTCGTTCACAGCACATGTTTCAAATGGGCTCGATACAGGTATTGGTGGCTTCAAAAACAAAAAAAAACAATTGAATTAAAAGTTTATATTGATTAGATTGTTCTCTGATGCTGAATGATACCCAGAAAAATTTTGTTTTCCTTTTCTAGCCCTATCTATCATAATCCACAAACCATGGGAAATAAGGGTTTTGGGCCGCATGCCGTCACGTGACTTGCAATACCGAGCTTTGGCCACTACGTCAAATGGCTTCATGCGCCTGTGAGCAACTTTCATTGAAATGAATAGGCAGCCATTTTCAATGCCGTCTCCAGTTTATATTATACCTCCATGAGCACAGCTACAGATGAGACCAGCACAGAGAGAGGAAGCACAGCTACAGATGAGACCAGCACAGAGAGAGGAAGCACAGCTACAGGTGAGACCAGCAGAGAGCGGACCAGCACAGAGAGAGGAAGCACAGCTACAGATGAGACCAGCACAGAGAGAGGAAGCACAGCTACAGATGAGAGTGAAACCAGCAGAGAGAGGGGAAGCACAGCTACAGATGAGACCAGCAGAGAGAGGGGAAGCACAGCTACAGATGAGACCAGCAGAGAGCAGACCAGCACAGAGAGCTAGAGAGGAAACACAGCTACAGATGAGACCAGCAGAGAGCGGACCAGCACAGAGAGAGGAAGCACAGCTACAGATGAGAGTGAAACCAGCAGAGAGAGGGGAAGCACAGCTACAGATGAGACCAGCAGAGAGAGAGGAAGGGTTCTACCAGACTGTTGGACTGACTCTCAATTTGAGTATTTCAAAAAAACCTTTCCATTCATTGTAGTTGGTAACAAGAAACTTGTCTGTAAGACATGTGAAGATGCAGTGTCACCTGGGGTACACAGAACAGCAGCACTGAGGTATACATGCTCTAGTGAGTGGCACAAATGTAGAATTGGCCCATATGGCAGCACCAGGAAGAAACAAATGAAATCTTTGAGAAAGAAGATACAAGAACACAGTGTCTCACAGAGCCACAAGCTAGCAGAAGAAATAGTAAAAAACAGGGTGAAAACACTTTGGAGTCAAACTTTCTGAAAACAAGAGGAGGAGTGTCTAGCCTCCACTAAGAATGTCTTCAATACAGCATATTATATTGCTAAACATAATAGACCATACACAGATCACCCAGGACTAATAGATCTACAGAAGACAAATGGTGTGAATGTAGGTCGGTTACTTCACACAAATGTTTCATTACAGAAATTGTGCATTTTATATCTAGAGAAATGAGGCAGGTATTAATAGCAAGCATCAGATCTACTCAACCTAAGCTCACTGTTCTAGTGGATGAGAGCACCTCTTTAAGCAAAAGGTCATGTCTTATTGTTTACCTCAGAACAGCAGTTAAAGACTCAGAGCCACTGACTTTTTTCTTAGATCTTCTTGAGCTAGAGTCAACAAATGCAGAGGGGATCACTGACACATTACTTAACTGCCTGCAGAAATATGGCCTTGATGAAGCCTTTCTTAAAAGCTCAAGCTTAAAAGAAGGCTGGGGTGTACTCTAAATTGAAATCCCTGTTTCCAGATCTCATGGGCTGGCACTGTCTTAACCAAAGGTTAGAGTTGTCCGTTGGAGATGCAGTTAAGTGCTGCACAGAAACTAACCACTTCACCAGCTTTTTAGATAAATTATACCGTATACCATCAGTCGCCAAAGAACCTAAGGGAACTTGATGCTGCAGCCTCTGAAGTTGGTGTCCATTTGAGGAGGATTGGTCGGGTTTTGGGGGTAAGGTGGGTGGCTTCATCCTACAGAACAGTAAATGCTATTTGGACAATGTATAGTGCACTGTATAATCACCTCACTGCTGCAAGTAAAGATGAAAAGAGAAGCTCAACTGATACTGTAGATGTATGTATGAAGGTCTAGCAGCAAAGCTGAGCTCAGTGGCCTTTGTTAAAAACCGAGGCCTCATGATGGATGCTCTTGAAGAGCTTCGGGATCTGTCTGAAACTCTGCAGTCCAGAGACATCAGAGTGTCACATTCAATCAACCTAATAAAAAGACAAGTAGCTGTATTTACTGCAATGAGAGAGAATCCAGGTAATCACCCACACTACAAAGCAGCATGTGAAGCTGCTCAGAATGGTTCCTTTAATGGGGTGCCACTTATAGAAGACTGTAGGCAAAAGGTTATTGATCCTATGAGATTTTATGAAGCACTTTGCTCCAGCATGTAGACTAGAATGGTTACCAAGGAGGAGGAAGCACTCTTCAAGAAAGTGAATGTACTGGATAAAAACACATGGCCAGAGCCTCTGCCATTAATGTATGGTGAAGAGGAAATAAGAGAACTCTGCAGTCAGTTAAAGATAGGTGTGTCAGGAGTCAAACAGAGCTATAGGGATTTCAAGGAAAATCCTAACATGCCCATGCAGAAAGCCCTTCTTAAACTCACACATGCAGTTGATACCATTGCTGTGAGTAGTGCAGATTGTGAAAGAGGTTTTTCAGAAATGAATAATGTTGTCACACCTTTGCGCACAACTGAGAATTGAAAACACCTCAGCTCTTATGTTTATTAAACTAGTTGGACCTCCTCTTGAGTGTTGGAACCACATGAAATATGTAAAAAAGTGGGTGCTTACTAGAACATCTGCTAGTCACTTGGCATGTCCCCCCACACAGGCTTCAACATACCAGCCCATCTGGGATCTTTTGAACTAAGATTGTATATAAATAACTAAGATATGTAAGAGATATACGAGATAACCAAGATATATATATAATAGAGACTGTCAGTGTGTACGGTATTGGCCTGCTGTATTACAGAAACTCAATGAAAAAAATAAATGGATTGAAATTTAAAATTGTATCATGGAAATTTTAATTTCAAGATCATTTAAGGTTTGATTTGTGAGGCGGTATTGAGCCCCACCATCACTCCCGCACCTTTACCCACCTCTAACACAGAGACCCCCCACTTAACAAACCCCACTTTAACCCCTGGGCCTACTATAGTACACCACCCATAACACGTCTGTTCTTTAACCCCTGGGCCTACTATAGTACACCACCCATAACACCTTCTGTTCTTTAACCCCTGGGCCTACTATAGTACACCACCAATAACACGTCTGTTCTTTAACCCCTGGGCCTACTATAGTACACCACCCATAACACGTTCTGTTCTTTAACCCCTGGGCCTACTATAGTACACCACCCATAACACCTTCTGTTCTTTAACCCCTGGGCCTACTATAGTACACCACCCATAACACCTTCTGTTCTTTAACCCCTGGGCCTACTATAGTACACCACCCATAACACGTTCTGTTCTTTAACCCCTGGGCCTACTATAGTACACCACCCATAACACGTTCTGTTCCCACACATTTCAGCCGATGCTCTTATTTTGAAAAAAGATAACGTTTTCTAGCGTGTTCGGTGCCAAAACCGGATATGCACTTGTGTTACATAACAAATAAGTCCGTCAGAGAACCTCACAAATCATAATTAGGTTCCATATTTAATGGGAAGGTTAAATACTCATACGACCCTATCATCACTGGATGACCCGCTCTCTCTCCTGAGCCCCAGCAGCTGTGTGAAAGGTCAATCATATCATGACAAGACAGAGAGGACTACCAGCAGTAATACCCTTTGACCTTAGGGCCCACATTTATTATGTGACATGCATGTAAAACACATGATATTGATATGCATATTGTACTGATGTGTAGTCTGTATTTTCTTTTTTTCTTTGTAATACTGTAAAGGACACCATGGACCCAGAATCACTCCCGGTCTAAATAAAGATAAATAAAACACAGTTGATGTGATTGTGAGATCACCATTACTGTAATGTAACAGACTCGCAGTAAAGATTTAGAATCTACCTGGATATCTGCAAACATATCAGTCAATACCACAACAAAGAGTTGCAACAAGTGCAGGTTTATTATGAAACACGTTCATCAATAAATAAAACAACGAAACCACCAACATAGTTTGAAATCTAACTTTGATTTGTTTCTAATATACTGTGAGTCCTGTGAATGTGTGTTTTGGGAAGTCCCAGAGGTCTGTGGGGGGGGGGGGGGGGGGACTGCACTGCACTGCCTAGTTCTAGTTCATCTTCCTCACATTAATATCATGGTCATCATCAGCCTTGGTCGGTCTCTCCCTACCCTGTCCTGTATTTCCTCATGTGCGCAGCGATGGAGTTGGTGATCTCAGACCTCTTCTTGTTCTGACCAAAATACTCCACAAACTCTCCGTCTGGGCCCACCAGGTACATGATGATGGTGTGATCCACCTGGAAAACCAGACGATACAGAGGTCAAAAAAAGACGACCTAATCCGTCTGGCAGTTATTATGTCATTATACCTTATTACAGCTATGTTGTGAGTGTGTGCGCTATGGTATATTGCGTATGTTATTAATAATCGGAGCTGAGGAGAACATTGATAAGAGAATGTCATGTGTATGTTACAGTATGGAATACAACCGTTTAGTGTGTGTATTATAAAGGGTTAAGAACTATGTCAGCTTATGATGCCATGTACATCAGTGTTGTGTATACAGAACTGACGATGTAGTCGTTGTCCTCGTCCTTGGGACCCTGGCTGTAGTAGACCCTATAGGCCCGGGATACCTGGTCCACCTGGGCCTTGGTTCCTGTCAGCCCAATCAGCTTAGGAGAGAACTCTGGAGGACAGAGAACAAAGAGAAAGAGAACGTCAGGGTGCATCTCAATAGGCTTAAGATGCCTACTCTTGCCTCTTGACTCCTTTGCTCTAGGACAACCTACAGTACATGGAAGAACTGGACATGGGCGAGTCTGATCCTGGGTGGACAACGTCCTCCACAGACATCTCCCCCAGCCTGGGTTTCTAGACCAGTGAGTACTGCAAGACGAAGAGGAGCCTGGGTAAACGGACTTAGAGAAGACTGAATGGTGGACCTTATCAAGGAGAGAATGCAGTACTGATGTGTGTTAATTGTCTGTAGAGTGCAGAAGAGAAAGAAGAGATTCAAATAGGTTTTTGTATTTTGTTTTGGACCTGGGGCAAAAAATAATATTTGAGGTGGGCGGGGTTTGCATTTTTGGGAGCGTCCCATTGGTTCCATTTGTGCCAGACAAGAACAATCAATCACAGAGAAGTAATTGAAATCATATCATAATATTTTGACCCAGGTCTGTTTTGCTCTGAGATGCCTCATGTACCTTTGACGTAGACGGCCATGGCCTCCGCCGTGTCCCTCTCTGGGTCGATGGTGATCAGCAGGGGGGTCAGGTTGGGGAGGGACGGGATCTTGTCTGCAGAAACCCATGGAAGAGTTAGGGTAGAGTTAGGGTAGAGTTAGGGTAGAGCAAGTACAATTAGATCATCTGACTGACCCATCCTGAACTTAACCACACAAACTACTGTATTTATATTTTTCTACTCTTGCACTTTGGCTTTAGCACTAGATTATACTCTTAGTCGCTTGTTTAGAAAGGAGATGCACTTATGAGTTCTGGCGAGTAGTAGTACACTGACCACCTACATTAAATATAATGATTGTAGGTCACTTTGGATAAAAGCGTCAGCTAAATGACTGTGATGTAATATAATGATATTACATACATCATCTAATGCAGTGTAGTTTCACTTCATTTATGCAAATAAAGACATGTAAACTAAACTATTCACGCGTTGTTGCAGGAATTTTCAGTCAGTTTATTTTAATGTAATCAATTGAATGTCCATACTATAACCAGGCTTACCCATGTCGTCCACCACCTCGATCATCTTCTCGATCTCGTCGGGGCAGATGTCGGGGCAGTGTGTGAAGCCGAAGTAGAGGAGGACCCACTGGCCCAGGAAGTCCTGGCTCTGGGTGGGCTTGTTGTTATGGTCCACCAGGGAGAACGGTCCTCCCAGTAACGCTTTCCCCAGCGACTTGGTCCGTTCCTTCTCAATCGCTGCACAACACGATGGCGAAGACAAGACACGACGACAAAGAAAATTCAAAAATGCATGCTATCCGTTAAAAAAAGTTCACATTTAAAATGAAGCGTCATCTCAATGCTTTTTTATTTAATTGATTGGACGTAGTCGGACTGGATGACACAACACGTACATTCTTCTTTCTCCTTTTTTAAGTATTTCATGCCAGCCAGGAGAGAGCCGCCCAGGGTAAATGTTATTGCTAATGACTTCCATGTCACTGGCTGTGGAGAGCAGAGATGAGGGAAGATGATTGGCGAGTTAGAGAACATCATGATTTCACAGGCCATGTTGGGCACAATGATGTTGAACTTAATTCTGTCATAACACACTTCAGAAACGGACAGAGGCAGTGGATTGTCCTGCGTTCTTTTCCATCCATAGGCTACAGTGGAGGTGTACGGAGTTCTTTATCCATGGATCCACGGCACTTCTTTAAACACCACTAATGTACAAATGGTGACATTTCTGCTACAATATATCCACTTGTTTAGTCACCACTACAGCCCTGGCCCACATACCCCTGTCTTTCTCGATTTATCGCCAGAAGAGGGCGGCGGAGGCAGTGATGAGTGTGACCGTGGGTTGTGGACAGGTGATAGTGGCATCCTGCAGGAACCCAAGCCGCGTTTCCCCTGTTCAGGAACGGGATTTTAGACAAGGGACACAAGTGATGCCATGCACATCTGAATAACTGAATAAAAATAACGACACGTTCAGCAAAACCTTTCCACTCATTTTGGCCAATAACAATGACAGTGACTTTTGTAAGACGTTGACCTACCCGAGCGAGCACTTCCCACGATGAGAGGTGTGTGTGTAACGCTACCGAGCCAGTACCTCTTGATAACGTGCTGTGTGTACATCTGCATATTGTGTTTTTCCTGACGCTTCTCTGAAGGACAACACGATTAAACAACCGAAATCCTAACGTTTGATATGATAATATACCCATCGCCATGATTTCGGACCGGCTAATGTAGCCAGAGCTCGATGCGGAAGTAATGAAAAAACTTTGCCCTAGTGAAATGCGAGGGCAAAAAGCGCATACAAATGTCAGATCTGAAATCTGTATTTATATTTTACACAACGCAGGCTACCGCTGGAGCCGCCAGTAGAATCTGCTCGTAGATCAGCACCGAGATGCCAAGGGAATCTTCTTCTTCTTCTTGTTCTGTTGGGTTTTCCGGCGGTTGGCATCCTAAAAGTTGCATTACCGCCATCTACTAGAGCTAAAAAATGCTTGCAAAGTACGTACTTTCTAAGGGCAGCTGTAGTAGGTACTGGTAGTAAGAAGTAGAAGTATGCGATTCGGAACGCAGGAATCTTTCTTTCTTTTCTTCTTTCTTTCTTACATTTGTTTTGCGTGACTTTTATTTTGAAATTCCTGGCAAGAACGCTACCGGATATGCTAGGTTCACAACATCACAGCCATATAAGATCACAGCACTGCTGGCGGCATCAACATCTCCGAGAGTCTGTATAACGTTAGCTCGCTAACTTTGTTGAATGGTTCCATGTGCGAGCCATGCGTTATTATTCTCGACGGTAGACACAAACAGGATTAAATCGCTTGGCCAATTTCTCCTGGGAACTGGGAAGGAACTAGCTAACTTTACTCTGCTCCCGAGTGGCATTTTGTACTTGTTGAGTCCGACCCAGCAACATTGACTAGCCTAGCAGCAATGGTAGCAGTAACCACAGAATAGTCGTGATGAGGTTGTATTGTAGTAATGTCAGTGAGTATTTCTACTGTATCATTCAATCTCTCTGTTCCTGAAGCCAAACATCTGTGATGTGATGTCTGATCTGTGGTCAGCCATCTCTGCCGCGTTGCCTCCCAGTGAAGCAGAGTTTCCTCTGCAGTTCAGCGAGACGGTGGAGTCCAGTGTAGTGGATGTGCTGAGACGGTCCAGGCAGCAGCTGTACAGTGGAACTAAGGGCTCCCACAGTGGGGAAAACGCTCAGATCATCCTGGACCTTTCATGGGAGAGGCTCAACACTGGAACCTGGCGTGATGTTGATAAAGAGTGGAGGCGTGTGTATTCCTACGGCTGTCTCTTTAAAGTGGCTGGCCTCTGCCGGGAGGATCCCACCCAGGCCAGGGTACAGGAGGCCATTAAGACTTGTGACATGGGTCTACTCATGGGTTCAACCATCATGGACAATATTTTACAAAATATTGTAAAAATCTTGCAAAAAGTCCAGAAGAGGCATTCTCAGGAGGATGAGCCAAATGAAGAGATTATCGCCAAGGTGGATTTTATTTCTTTAAGGCTAATTACAATGTGTTCCAAGTTAGTTTGGTTTAGTACTTTTGGAAAAGCTTGGTCTGTGCTGACCGTCGATTCCTACATCCACAACGCATACAACGCTTTAGCCTTTATTCTGAAAACAAGCTTCTCTGTGCTGCTTTCTTTACAGAAAATAAAGACAGAGTGCCCATGCCTCCCCGTGCCTGTGGTGAAACAGACAATGGCCGTTCCCAGGATACACTGTCCATCTCTAGAGAGCTTCAGGACAGACTTCCTGCTCCTCCAAAGGCCTGTCATCCTAGAGGGGACTACAGACCACTGGCCAGCCTTCAACAACAACCCTTGGAGGTAGTTTTTTTTGCCAGTGTGTATATCTCCTCTTCATAGCCCATTTAGGCAGGCCTGAGTGAATCTCACCCAAAGAGTTTACATAGTAGTAGCTAGTAGTAGCCACGCCTCTATGTGACGAGGGTCCATCAGCAGCCACGCCTCTATGTGACGAGGGTCCATCAGTAGCCACGCCTCTATGTGACGAGGGTCCATCAGTAGCCACGCCTCTATGTGACGAGGGTCCATCAGTAGCCACGCCTCTATGTGACGAGGGTCCATCAGCAGCCACGCCTCTATGTGACGAGGGTCCATCAGTAGCCACGCCTCTATGTGACGAGGGTCCATCAGTAGCCACGCCTCTATGTGACGAGGGTCCATCAGCAGCCACGCCTCTATGTGACGAGGGTCCATCAGTAGCCACGCCTCTATGTGACGAGGGTCCATCAGTAGCCACGCCTCTATGTGACGAGGGTCCATCAGTAGCCACGCCTCTATCTGACGAGGGTCCATCAGTAGCCACGCCTCTATGTGACGAGGGTCCATCAGTAGCCACGCCTCTATGTGACGAGGGTCCATCAGTAGCCACGCCTCTATGTGACGAGGGTCCATCAGTAGCCACCCCTCTATGTGACGAGGGTCCATCAGTAGCCACGCCTCTATCTGACGAGGGTCCATCAGTAGCCACGCCTCTATGTGACGAGGGTCCATCAGTAGCCACGCCTCTATGTGACGAGGGTCCATCAGTAGCCACGCCTCTATGTGACGAGGGTCCATCAGTAGCCACGCCTCTATGTGACAAGGTGCCATCAGAGCTCCAAGCTGCTTTTTTTTCTAAACCTCTGATCTTTAGAAGATGACAGAGCCAAACAGTGGGCTACAGACACGGTGTCACAGAGGTCATCATTGACTGGTCCCTCTCAATTAAAAGCATAGCAATGTATACATATCAATAGCAAAAATATGGCAATATATGCATGTTTAAATACAAATTGTAGGTTTCAGATGGATATCTGAGTACACTGCAATACAAACTTTCTCCCTTTCTACAAAGTATAGAATACCTGCGGAGAGCTGCTGGTTGCCGGACGGTGCCTGTTGAAGTGGGCTCAAGATATACCGATGAGGAATGGTCACAGACACTTCTCACAGTCAATGAATTTATTGATCGACATATTCTTGTAAAAGTAAGTTGATCCAAATGTATATAAATTGTGAGAAAGTAAATTGTAAGAAAGAAAATCTAGGGTGACAAGCCTTCATTCACTACACCTTGGTGCTGTGCCCAAGACAAGTTTCCCTACGGGGACAATAAAGTTCAATCAATCAATCAACCAACCAATCAATCAACCAATCAATCAATCAATCTTCAGTATTCACTGTTACCATCTTGCTCTCTTCCGTTCTCACAGGATGATGCCAATGGACGGGGATATCTTGCTCAGCACCAGCTGTTTGATCAGGTAAGTGCTCACTTTGCCATCTGGTCATTCTTTTTTGTGATATTTTTTTTGGTTTGGTAATTCTGACTAATTGAGAGAGATGTATCGTCATTATTTGAGATTGAAGTAAACGAACCTGCCGCGCCAGATGGTTTGCTTCACATAACCGTCTGGGAACTATCCATTGTTGACAGTTTGGAAAAGGGCAAGCGCTTTCAAAAACACTTGGCAGGTGATTTGATGAACCATCTATCACCGTATGTCACACGCTAACTCCAGACGCTCCTCACTGTCGTCACACCTAAACCCGCCCAGCGCAGCTGCTTGTATTTCCTCTTGGAATGTTGATTGGCTAGATAATTTTCCGATCTGGCACAAACAGATCTCTATGGAGAGTATCCAGACTGATATGCGAGAGAAACAGAATGTGAGCTCACGAGATCAGGATGGTCTCACAAGGAAGTAAATATTGAACTTTCAAATGTATTCCATACATAATATACGGAGTATTATTGTTTTTTTTTAGATACAAAAACATTTTCCTTCCATACTTTATTTCCATACTTTCTTCAAGGTCCCAGAGCTACAAAAAGACATCCGTATCCCTGACTACTGTTGCCTTGGTGAGGGAGATGAAGATGACATCACCATAAATGCATGGTTTGGGCCAGGGGGCACGGTGTCCCCCCTTCATCAAGACCCTCAACAGAACTTCTTGGCCCAGGTGACTGGCTACCGGTTCAGTACAAGCCCAGTATGTGTGTGTGCTGTTGTCTGTTTTCAAAGGTATAAACTTTTGCGTTTCTGTGACTTATTCTGTTTGATGGATGAAGGTGGTTGGAAGGAAGTACATCCGTCTCTACTCCCCAGAGCACAGCGAGGCGCTCTACCCTCACCAGTCCCCGCTGCTCCACAATACCAGCCAGGCAAGATGGAACCACTCACTCCTATCAACTAGCCCTCATGTGTTAGCCTGCCTTCATCTCTATCAACTAGCCCTCATGTGTTAGCCTGGCTTCATCTCTATCAACTAGCCCTCATGTGTTAGCCTGGCTTCATCTCTATCAACTATCCCTCATGTGTTAGCCTGGCTTCATCTCTATCAACTAGCCCTCATGTGTTAGCCTGGCTTCATCTCTATCAACTAGCCCTCATGTGTTAGCCTGGCTTCATCTCTATCAAATAGCTCTCATGTGTTAGCCTGGCTTCACTTCTATCAACTAGCTCTCATGTGTTAGCCTGGCTTCACTTCTATCAACTAGCTCTCATGTGTTAGCCTGGCTTCACTTCTATCAACTAGCCCTCATGTGTTAGCCTGGCTTCATCTCTATCAACTAGCCCTCATGTGTTAGCCTGGCTTCATCTCTATCAACTAGCCCTCATGTGTTAGCCTGGCTTCACTTCTATCAACTAGCTCTCATGTGTTAGCCTGGCTTCACTTCTATCAACTAGCTCTCATGTGTTAGCCTGGCTTCACTTCTATCAACTAGCTCTCATGTGTTAGCCTGGCTTCACCAGAACAAATTTGCAAAAATGTGAAGGGTCTGGAGCTGCTGAGTTGATTAATTTCCCTGGGGCGTGATCAATGGCCACTGACCGAAATGCATCCGGACACAATTGGATAGACCTGTAACCAAGCAGAGCAAGTTAGTTTAGTTGTCGTATCATCGCATCAAATGGGCATAGTTGTTGTATCAAACCCTGAGGAAGGAAGGAAGGAAGGAAGGAAGGAAGGAAGGAAGGAAGGAAGGAAGGAAGGAAGGAAGGAAGGAAGGAAGGAAGGAAGGAAGGAAAAGAAAGAAAGAAAGAAAGAAAGAAAGAAAGAAAGAAAGAAAGAAAGAAAGAAAGAAAGAAATGCAGTATTAGTCATTCAATAACAGTATTTTCTTTGCAGGTAGACGTTGAGGATCCGGACGAGGGCCGCTTTCCAGAGTTTGTGAAGACGTCGTATCTGGAGTGTGTCCTGCAGCCCAGGGAGGTGCTGTTCATCCCGGTCCAGTACTGGCACTACGTCCGCTCTCTGGAGCTCAGCTTCTCCGTCAGCTTCTGGTGGTCCTGAGAGCAGGAAATGCTCCACTTCAGAACGGAGTTTCACTATAGTATATAGTTGCACTATTCCAGAGGAAGGATTAATTGTTGTGCTTGGATATGATTATTATAAGTAAAATATATTTATGTCAACATAATGCCTTTGTTTTATTGTCGGGTTGAGTGTTAAAAATAGATATCCACTTGATTATTAGTTCATAGCACATACAGAAACTGCATTTAATAGTCCCAACTCAAACCACAAACAAGGAAGGACAACTGTCTAGTGTGACAGTAGTAGTAATGATAATAATAATAATAATAAACTGTAATGCTTTAATCTTAATCATGACAGGGTGTGCTTCTTCAAACTACCATATTTAAATGTATTTATTAATTGTCCCTGTAGATACTCTCAGATGAGGACTTAGCTATTTCCATTGATTAATTAAAATAATGCAATACTTTATTATTAATAATATTACCAACCCTACCTCAGATACACATTTCAGTACTAAAATGAAGTGTAAGCAGATTTAGCAATTTATCTGGAAGACACGACACTAACGCGCCCACAGTGTTATAGTGCGGCCAGGCGGACTACATGTAGCCTTTCCTGCTCCCACTCCCGTGATCGGTTCGGGTTAGTAGATGAGGATGAGACTGCTAGGGTTCGGGTTAGTAGATGAGGATGAGACTGCTAGGGTTCGGGTTAGTAGATGAGGATGAGACTGCTAGGGTTCGGGTTAGTAGATGAGGATGAGACTGCTAGGGTTCGGGTTAGTAGATGAGGATGAGACTGCTAGGGTTCGGGTTAGTAGATGAGGATGAGACTGCTAGGGTTCGGGTTAGTAGATGAGGATGAGACTGCTAGGGTTCGGGTTAGTAGATGAGGATGAGACTGCTAGGGTTCGGGTTAGTAGATGAGGAGACTGCTAGGGTTCGGGTTAGTAGATGAGGATGAGACTGCTAGGGTTCGGGTTAGTAGATGAGGATGAGACTGCTAGGGTTCGGGTTAGTAGATGAGGATGAGACTGCTAGGGTTCGGGTTAGTAGATGAGGAGACTGCTAGGGTTCGGGTTAGTAGATGAGGATGAGACTGCTAGACGAGGGATAGGAAATGGCCAGTTTGGGAGCCTTTAAATGTTTAGCTGAGTAGGCTACCGAGGACTGGAATGAGGAACTGATTAGCACTGGTAAGATAGGCTACTGTAAAGACAAGCGATTACAATAATTCCTGTATCTGTACCCTTACTTGTTACACATGGCGAATATACTGTCTCTTCTATTCCAGTAATGTCGGCTATACAGTAGCCAACCGTTAAATCCTGTGCATCATGTTTAAAATGTATGTAGCCTTGTACTAAACTACTCAATCCTTAGATAGCCGATTCCCCACACTAGGCCTGTTCATTCTGATCAGAAACGGGTGGGTCGGCTGCGACCTGTGCGTAATACTACTGCAGTCAAGTGAGCCGCACTTTTTTCTTCCATGGTCAAGTGAGCCGCACTTTTTTTTTCTAAATTCAAAACAAGAACGGGGTGCGTACCTATTAGAAGTATTACGGTGAAACGGTTTCTGCACTAGATATTTATAGCGTCGCTGCTTCTTTTTCTTACACTGATATGGCTAATCGCACATTGGGACATTAATTTATATAATTAAGATATAATGTAGAATAAATAAATGTATGTATTTCGGAAATTAGGTAGGCTAGACGCAGAACTAGCCTATTTCTCACCCACTCATGCACTTGACGTCAATTCTGACTCTCTCTCTCTCTCTTTTCTCTTGCTCTCAGTCTCTCTTCTCTTGCTCTCAGTCTCTCTCTGGCTAAGAATATGTAATGCTCATGTAGTCAATATAATGTGAATTATCCATAACTCTTCACAGGATGGATTTTGAATAATTTCCTCACAAAGTATTACTGTACAAACATTGTGTACAGTGTATTTTTCTCATTCTTGACAAGTAATAAAAGGATAATTATACGCTGTTCATTAGAGTCTCTCATACATGCTTTCAGGACCTCTCCCTCTACCAAACTATCATTTTGACGGTCAATAATCCCATCACAAAATCCTACTGTAAGCACATTTTGACTGTTTTTCAAATAATTTTGTTCATGGGAGTGTCTCATATCCCTGAGTTCAGGACCTCTCCCTCTATCATGTCATGCAGGAATATTAGACTTTTACAGTGTAGATTTTGAATAATCCATCACAAAATCCTACTGTAAGCACATTTTGACTGTTTTTCTGAACTTTGACAGGTGATTATAGGAGAAATAAAAAAAAAATCATGGGAGTGTCTCATATCCATGAGTTCAAGACCTCTCCCTCTATCATGTCATGCAAGAATATTAGACTTTTACAGTGTAGATTTTGAATAATCCCATCACAAAGTCCTACTGTAAGCACATTTTGACTTTTTCTGAACTTTGACAGGTTATTATAGGATAAATATAATTTTGTTCATGGGAGTGTCTAATATCCCTGAGTTCAGGACCCCTCCCTCTATAAATTCATGCAAGAATATTTGACTTTTACAGTGTAGATTTTCAATAATCCCATCACAAAGTCCTACTGTAAGCACATTTTGACTGTTTTTCTAATCTTTGATAGGTGATTATAGGAGAAATATAATTTTGTTAATGGGAGTGTCTCATATCCCTGAGTTCAGGACCTCTCCCTCTATAAATTCATGCAAGAATATTTGACTTTTACAGTGTAGATTTTGAATAATCCCATCACAAAATCTATATGAGACATATCCCATGAACAAAATTAGATTTCTCCTATAATCACCTGTCAAAAGTTCAGAAAGTCAAAATGTGTTTACAGTAGGACTTTGTGATGGGATTATTCAAAATCTACACTGTAAAAGTCTAATAATCCTGCATGACATGATAGAGGGAGAGGTCCTGAACTCAGGGATATGAGACACTCCCATGAACAAAATTATATATATCCTATAATCACCTGTCAAAGTTCACAAAAACAGTAAAATGTGCTTACAGTAGGATTTTGTGATGGGATTATTCAAAATCTACTATGTTAAAGTCTAATATTCTTGCATGACATGATAGAGGGAGAGGTCCTGAGCTCATATGTATGAGACACTCCCATGAACAAAATTATTTTTGTCCTATAATCACCTGTCAAACTTCAGAAAAACAGTCAAAATGTGCTTACAGTAGGATTTTGTGATGGGATTATTCAAAATCTACACTGTCAAAGTCAAATATTCTTGCATGAAGTTATAGAGGGAGAGGTCCTGAACTCATGGATATGAGACACTCCCATGAACAAAATTATATTTCTCCTATAATCACCTGTCAAAGTTCAGAAAAACAATCAAAATGTGCTTACAGTAGGATTTTGTGATGGGATTCTTCAAAATCTACACTGTAAAAGTCTAATATTCCTGCATGACACGATAGAGGGAGAGGTCCTGAACTCAGGGATATGAGACACTCTCATGAACAAAATTATTTTTCTCCTATGATCACCTGTCAAAGTTCAGAAAAACAGTCAAAATGTGCTTACAGTAGGACTTTGTGATGGGATTATTGAAAATCCACACCGTCAAAATGACATTTTTTCATAGTTTGGTAGAGGGAGAGGTCCTGAAAGCATGTATGAGAGACTCTAATGAACACCGTACAATTATCCTTTTATTACTTGTCAAGAACGAGAAAAACACACTTCAAATGTTTGTACATTAATAATTTATGAGGATTGATTAAAAATGCATCCTGTGAAGAGTTTTGGATAATTCACATTATATTGACTACATGAGTATTAAATATTCTTAGCCAGAGAGACTGAGAGCAAGAGAAAGGCGAGCAAGGGAGAGAGAGAGAGAGAGAGAGAGAGAGAGAGAGAGAGAGAGAGAGAGAGGGAGGGAGGGAGGGGGGGACTCAGCTCGGAGGAATCAGATTGACGTCAGTGCATGAGTGCGTGAGAAAGTAGCCTAGTTCTGTGTCTAGCCTACATAATTTCCCAAATACAGACATTTGTTTATTCTACATTATATCTAAATTATATACATGGATGTCCCAATGTGTGAGTCAGTTCGAAGGAAAAGCTGCAATGACGATCTAAAATTGCATTCCAGCCATCATTTTCCAATACGGCCATGAGGAAAAGGGACGAAGTTCCCATGAAAGGTGCGGCATAGTGGGCTGGGCTAGTCGGTAGAAGGCTGGCAAAAAGAAACTTCCAGTAACAGCACAGGAAACGCGAGATCAGCCAGAGATTAGGCTACCTTTTCCTCAGCATTATGTTGTGAATATTTATTTTAATCACCGTGTATTTACATACGTTTCATGACTTGGACAGAGCGTCTGACAAGTCGGTTGAGTTCATGCATTTTCCAAATAATTTGACTTCCTCCACAGCTGTTTTGACGGTTAGCGCACTATTATTTCGCCTGAGGACATTTCATCTTCCAATTAGACTAAAATATTGTTCGGAATGCTAAACCAGTAGGCTAACTTTCCTGTCTTTTCATTTTAGCCTAACTGCTGTGTGGAATTCAGTTTCGCAAGAATGTTTTTTCTATGGCTTCTTTTTCCCTTGGTTTATGGTAAGTCGCCTAACTTGCTAAAAGTGTTTAATTAGTTTAATTTCGAGGTGAACATTAATAGCCTAACTTCTTGTTCAATTTATTGCAGCGACTCTTAGCAGTGGAGTGAACCTTGAATGCTACAATGACTATGACAGAACGATGGACTGTAACTTTTCACCTGGGAAGTCCAACTGTAGTGAATTCTCAATGGACCTGAAAGTACCAGAGAACGCACCAGCCTCGGCCCAGTAGGTCTATGTGTTTATTATAACAGCCTTCTTGAGCATCGGCCTCTGTGTTTATTAGGCTACAAATTATGCGCATTGACTTGTTGAACGTTATTGCTTTACAAATGGCCTTTCTTTCATAGGTTATCTTGCATTTTCAAGGAAAGTAAGACGTCCAAATGTGAATGCGCTATTGAAGCGATAGACGGTTTTGTTTTGAGAGAAGAGAACAAAGCGCGACTATGGAATGCTGGCACTCTGATCTCCGAAGTAACATTCAGTACCATAGAAACCAGTGAGTCTCTCCTCCGTGGATATGGGTATTTTCACTTCATTTATGTAACGGAACTACTTAAACAAAACACATCTTAATATCCTGTGAAGTACCACATAGACCTACACTATGAGTATTTAAGGGCACATATGAGTAGTTAAGGCCTGTTGATAGACTTATCATATCACAGACTATGACTTATTATAGTCACATCAATTATGAAGTAGCTTTCAAAATTCCCAAGAAAATTGAAATATTTTTTTCCCTGAAATGGATTTGACAAAAATTAATGAACGAATTGCAATTTTCAAATAAATGAATGGTAGAAAATATGCAAATGAAAATCGTCATTTTCATCATAGAATGTGAATATAATTTCTTTGATTCCGTCAGTCAAGCCCAAAGTCCCAACAACCCCAACGGTGAAACGAACAGAAAATGGGAATTATTTAGTCTCATGGAAGACAAACTACGAAGAGAATACTCTGAACCTGAGCTCGTACCTGACATACAGGAAGACAGGGGAAGAGGAAGGGGTAAGTGAGAATGAACAAACCTGTCATATTACAACATTTACTATCACTGGAGTTGGCTTAAAGGAGTAGTAAAGGGAAAATCATGTTTAGCCCTGTTTTAAGGTTACTTATGATCATATACAATGGTTCAGATCAAAACGTTGACAAAACTAGCACTTTTGAGAAAGTCTGATAATTGCTCTACCACCGTTTAGGTCATACAATGGATGTGGATGGACACCTTGAAAAATCTTTCAAAAACATGTTAAACTCTCGATTTCAAAGACAAGAAGCTCACCGAGGGGGTAATTGGTGTCTGTTGGTGTTCTGACATCAAATTCGCCGCAAAGTATGAATCCTATAGGGTTTTATTGATCATTTTATGAAGTCCATTGACTTGTATTGACGCGACCGTTGTAGATGTGTAGATCAATCCGCAGAGGGGATTCAGAAAGCTGAACTACTTACGGTAGCTATTGTTATTGTTTATGTTGCTAGGCTACCTAGTTTGCAGAAGTTTACACACGTATGTGCTGCGACTAAGTAGTTCTATGCTAAATATTTTAAAAAGCCTTTCCAGATGAACGAGAATCTTACTTTATGGTGAATTATATGTCAGAACGCCAACTAACACCTCGGTGAGTTTCTTGTTTTTGAAATCGAGAGTTTAACATGTTTTCAAGGTGCCTACCCACATCCATTGTATGACCTAAACGGTGGTAGAGCAATTATCAGACTTTCTCAAAAGTGATAGTTTTGATCTGAACCATTGTATATGATCATAAATAACCTTAAAGGACAATGCTCGTTTTTGACAACCTGGACCTTATTTACGACATATTATAAGACGTTTGACTCACCGAGATCACTTTGGTGTAGTTCGGAGGCATGTAGAAGAAATGTAAAATCCAGCGCGAGCCAGTATATCAATGTAATGGCGGTGGTCGGGGCACTTAGAATGCAGTTTCTAAAAATCTATTTTCTGCCGCGAAACGGTTTCGTGCGTGCTGGAGCAAGTGAGGAAGCTATTTCGTTTCGAAAGACGTTTCTAAAGATCATATTACAGAGGCATGTGAAAAACCACCACAGGCCTACGCTCTATGTAAGCACAACTAGCGATTCATAAAGACAGATTGATGAAAACAACCGTTTCGCGGCAGAAAATAGATTTTTAGAAACTGCATTCTAAGTGCCCCGACCACCACCATTACATGGATATACTGGCTCGCGCTGGATTTTACATTTCTTCTACATGCCTTCGAATTACACCAAAGTGATCTCGGTGAGTCAAACGTCTTATAATATGTCGTAAATAAGGTCCAGGTTGTCAAAAACGAGCATTGTCCTTTAAAACAGGGCTAAACATGCATTTTCCCTTTACTACTCATTTAATATAATCACAATTTGATATCATTTTTTCTGTAGGAGACCGTGAAAACAGGATCATCTGAGTGTGATATACCGGGCAGTGTTCTGGAGTCTGGAACTGACTATGTTGTGAGTGTCAGGACCCTCTCTGGTTTTAGCAGCATTTTCAGTGACAGCAGTGGTGAGGCGATCCTGTCTACCCGTAAGTTGAAGGATATCTCTCTATGTATTTTAAAAGATTAATCAATGTTTTCTGTTCCACTTATGAGATGTGCCTTTCCTTCACAGCTGCGGCGCCTCTAAAAATATTCACCGCCATCATCACTGTCATCTGCATTGTTATTGTGGTTTTAACAATTGTCCTGTTTTGGAGTTTTTTCAGGTGAGCCTCCTCTTAAAGGTCCTCTATTATGAACAACTCTGTGCTTGTGCACTATACATTTGGCTCTTATTTCACAGTTTGTGAAATAAGAACCAGTCAGTTTGTGGGCAGCCAAATTCTGAAAACCATTAAGCTGAAACAGTGGGGTATAGAGGCTAGAATGATTCATCTGAGTGGTATCTTTGCAAAAATATTCAAAGTCATAGGCTGTATTTTCGGGACCCTAGAGACCTATAATAACTGAACTTTTAAGCATGTATCAACCTCAGAGACCTTTGTCTATCAAGTCAAGTGTGTAGTGTTATATGCTGTACTGAGTCCTTCTGTAGTTCCAGACATTGTTCTTCCGATGGGTCCACTCAGTATCATCCTCTAAAACTGTTTCCCATTGCAGACTCAAAGATAAGTTGTGGAATAAAATTCCTAAATACGCAAAGCCAGACCTATTATACATGCTCCCTGCAGAGCCTAGGGTAAGCCCCTCTTATTTACATTAATTGAATAAATGTGTTATAAAATAACCTATCCACCTCCATAAAAATACAATGTTTGTATAGAATAGTAATTTGAGGTGGTTTGTTGTGCTTCCAGATCTTATCTCCTCCACCGTTCATTTTATGTTCCATCTATGTGGATTCTCCCAACATGGATTTGACTGAAGGAAAAGCATGGTGAGTCTGTTCACCGACGACGCCACGGGGGGCAGTAGAGGGACCACTGCTGTCTGGATGTCTGTGTGTGGATGTGTGTGGATGTCTGTGTGTGTGTGTGGGTTAGGGTTAGGATGGGCATTTTGTTAACACCATAGCTTGAAAACAAATAACCCAATGACGTTCATACGTGGTACATATGTTCCTCCCAAGGTTCCCTGGACCTGATTAGATTTTGGAGTGGATCTGAATTACAGGGCGGATCCACAAATTATTTTTCTTTTGTTCTGAAAGTATAGGAGTTATACTTACGACCCACCACTAGAGGGCAGCAACAACTATCTCTTTACATCGCATGCAATTGCATTCAAAATATAACTCATCTCATTCCATGAGAACAATTATTTTTTCCAGCGGATATCTTGGTTAATAGAATATTAATCTGGGAAAAGCAGTTTTTTGTGCATATGTATAATATTTATTCCGTTTTGTAATCTCCCGTGACCGCCCTTAGCAGCACTCAACAAGGAAGTGATTTGGCATGATGGCATGAATTGTGGATGTTGAGGATCAATCTGTAATGGAATGAAATATCTTAGTTAATACACGGTTGATTGATCTAGCCCTCCTGTTGTTTTCACGGTCAAATCTGACCGATTTACAATTTCTCTTGATAAATGAGTTAATTTCATCTGTTTGTCTTAAGGTTCCATGACTTTGTTCACACATGGCATCTGAACACACAAAATGCACCGTCCAGTCTAGTCTTAACTATGACCATGGCTTTGCCAAATGATCAGTGTCTCAGTTTCGGCTCATGTTTACGGTAGGCCTCACTGTGGACTGAAGCCCTGTAAATATGTAAATATAATGTATTTGTCACACAGGTCGAAATGTTCAACAGAAGATGGTAACAGTGTGACATGCAGGAACGACAGTGGACCAGAGCAGGACTCCTCGTCCCTGGGCTACGCTCACACATGCCCCGTGAGTCGAGAGCAGAGCAGCACGCAGGGCCAGATGGTCGCCCACATTCAAGAGGCCCTCGGCAGGGTCTTCCCCAGCCTCGCCCCTGCTGATGGAAGTCTTCGGACGTCAGCGCCATCAGTCAACAGTTCTGTGGAAGATGACGGATGTACAAAGGTGATCTGGCCAGCGGTAGATGAAGGCTTCTGTGTGTGTCCATCTGTCATTCCTGGATCATCAAGCTACAACAATATGACATACCTCAGCACTCAGATCAACACACTTCCCTGTGAGTCTGCTTACCAGCCTAGTGGGAATGGAGCCGCCTGCCCACAAACATGTCAACAAGACCTTCTCTTCTCTCCTGTCATTGCACCACTGGTGCAAACAGACTTTTCATATCAGCCGTGCGATAATAGTTTAGTGAGAGCCTCAACAGAACAGGACATCGCCTCGAGTGAAATGAACACGGCAGTTGCTCCAAGCCTAAGTGTAGTTGTAGCTGGATATCAGAGTTTCAGAGAGGCGGTCACCAGCAGAGAGAGTGACGGGGAACCTGCTGTGTGTGGGGAGGACATGCCGCCTGACTTCACCCAGGAGGTCTGCGGTAAAGAGAGACTGGTCTGCGATGTGAACCCCTGTTACGTCAGCGTTCCTACTCCTGACCTCGCCCTCCCTCTGAGCGACGGCGCGTACCAGGCCTTACAGAGCGTGCTCCAGCCCAGCCCGGCCTGGCGGACTCCGGCCCTGACTGGCTAGCAAGAGGGACTGTTGGACGAGTGTAAAGAATCGAATCCCTTGGAGCATGACAGAGTCAATGCCTTAGACAGTGCCAGGGAGGATTCTAATATTTTTATACGAGTTTGGCATGGCTTGGACAAAAGCGTTCCCCTGGCGCTTGTTTTCACCTTTGCCACGGAGGACTATATTCAAGTCATGCCAAACCTAAACATATTTGGATTGCGATACATTTCAGGAGAGCTTACGGAGACTGGCAAGTCTACACCCTGTGCTTCCCGTCTCAGAAAAGCTATCATATTTTTTCAATGCATTTACGGGTGCCCCATTGACTTCCATTGCAGCTAGCTCAATACTGGAACGATCAGTGAAATGATCTCTGTTCCAGGTTCATGGTAGACAGACCACAAATACAGAACACAAATCTCCAAAATAGCGCACTTCCCCTTTAAGCTGTTGTCATAAGAGCTACAGCAGAAGTAAGAGCTCGGTCTAGTACTGCAGCACAGGAGGAGCATCGTAAAGAGGAAGGACTATGCACTTCCTCATTGTTGTTTTCTGGAATATGTTGTGCAACGTCCCTGGAAACACACAGCTGCTGTGTCAATAGAGGATTGGAACACAGACAGGAAGTGGCTAGTGGCCGTCAGTGTGCAAATGGTGCTCTTGTTTGTTGGTGTTGTAAATAAGCGTAAACCATTCTTTTCTTTCAGTTTCACAGGATCAGTAGTGATTCATATTTGGACTGCTGAAACATGATTTTGCAGAAATGACAGACGTGTAAAAGAAAAAGAAAAAAAAGAAGTGTGTTAAAGAGAAGTGTGAGAGAGATTGTGAAAGACAACTGTCACAAAAATACTGTCTCGTCATGCTGCTTATCACATTCATTTTGCGCAAGCTATAAGGAGAAAAGCTTTGTACTTTATTTACCGCTGCAGCTGCCCTACTGCCGACACGCTGGGAGGGAATACTGGGAATGGGTTATATTGCTAAATGGCAGTGTTCTGTTGATCATTATTAAATTATTATTATTATTATTAAAAAAAGTTTTTTTGGGCTCATTGAAAGTGCCATACCTTTGTATTTTGTTAGTATTTAGGCAACATCTCTAATTAATTCACAATAAATGTGTTTATCAATATGTAGTGGATAATTTTGAGAATGTTGAGTATACACATTCATAATGACTTATTTATTGATGTTTAGACAACCATTTGAAAATAACTTCATGGAATAAATACTTAGAGAATCTGATTACGATGTAATCTGTATGCAATATAGCCTTCCAGTGAAGTAGTGTACTAACCCTATAAACCACTTTGATGAGGAACAAATGCAGCATATGAAACAACGCAGACTGACCAAAGATCAGAAGACATGTGGAGCTCTTCCAGACACCGCTTCGTACTGAATCCATCATCTCATCACTCAACTCAGTGGGTCGCCAACAGTAGCCTTCAGCATTTGTACAGGATGCTTTCTTGCCAGTGCAGAATGAAAGTTTCTAATGGTGCTTTGGCGCCATCGCCTGGACACAGAGTGTATTGCATGACACAAAAAAGAAGAACAACATCTTGTTCATTTTGTGTATTGTATTTATTTATTTATTCTTAATTTTTGTTATCTATATCTAGGTTTCAGGAGGGGGTGAGGGTGGGGGGGGGGGTTAGTGCAGGAGATGGTGCTCTTGTTCTCTAAAGCCAGCGAAGGTAGGGGTATTATTGTATAAATAGCTGTAATATATATGTATGTATTTGTAAAAGGTGGAGACAAAACATAAACATGCACCTCACTCTGTGGGTGTTACTGGCTCTGAGGTGGCTGGAGAGACAGTTCACCAGATTACATCACATCCGACTCAACTGCTGTCATGTGAAATTCTCAGTGAAACTCATTCACTTTATTTTATTTTTAAGGATAATTTGTTCAGTTTAATATGTATCATTTACAAAGTGCCCGATCCTAATTCATCTTGTCACTTAGTTATGCAGCATATTAATAATAAATGATCATTATCTTTACATAATGGACAGTTTAAGGACAGCTTGTGTGTGTCTGTGTGTCTCAGTGCTCCTACTGTCTGTCTGTCTGTCTGTCTGTCTGTCTGTCTGTCTGTCTGTCTGTCTGTGTGTCTGTCTGTGTGTCTGTCTGTCTGTCTGTCTGTGTGTCTGTCTGTCTGTCTGTGTGTCTGTCTGTCTGCGTGTCTGTCTGTCTGTCTGTGTCTGTCTGTGTGTGTCTCAGTGCTCCTCCTGTCTGTCGGTCTGTCTCAGTCCTCCTCTGACACAGGTCCCTGGGTATTGGCTGTCCTTCCAGACTAAAGGGGCGGTTCGTTAGCGGTAGCTTGATCCCGGGGGCGGGGCCTGTCTACCGTCCATTCACCCCCTTCCTAATCCTGCCACAAGCTCCACACATCACATATTTTTCCACAGGAGGATGAGAGCAAGGCATCCCCCCTCCCCCCCAGACACAGAGATTGTCTCCCTGCATCGTCCCCCTCTTGTCCCGTGACCTTGCACTCCCAGTCCCACATTCACTATGTCCAGCTGGACAGCGCAGGCGAGAAGCGGGTAAGGAACGTGAGCTCTGAGTAGCCAGTCCAGAGTGCTCGTCCAATCCCTGACCAATTATACCCTCAGCTGTCGCCAGTCCTTCAGTTGACATTAAGGGCTGTTAAATAAGCAGCATTAGACTGACGGCCCTATAGCACCATTAGACTGACGGCCCTGTAGCACCAGCTGCACAGTTCACAGACAGGACGCTCTGCCCCCCCCTTCTCTCTCTCTCTCTCTCTCTCTCCGTCTCTCTCTCTCTCTCTCTCTCTCATCACTACACCTACAGTATACACAGCATCCAGCCCAAGGCATTTACACCTGACAGACGTGACTATGAATTTAGATACAACACAAAACAACTATGACTATGATTATGTCTTTTGTTTTGTTTTGACTGTCTTGTTGGCCCCCACTGTTGTCACGGACACAGAAACAGAAACACTCTACTGTCCTCTGGGCAGAGCACAGCGGTGTTACAGTGGAAGGGTGGAGGTGTTACAGTAGAAGGGTGGAGGTGTAGCAGTAGAAGGGTGGAGGTGTAGCAGTGGAAGGGTGGAGGTGTTACAGTAGAAGGGTGGAGG
>NC_140255.1:5434045-5534045 GCF_949987555.1 Borostomias antarcticus | reverse complement strand
GACAAGAAGAAGGAGCAAGCAGCAGGTCGACTACAGGTGAGGCCAGCAAGGGGGGACCATGTACATGAGTACAGAAATATGATCAATCAATCAATCAATCAATCAATCAATCAAGCAATCAATCAATCAATCAATCAATCACTGCAATTAATTCACTTCATCTGTTTAGCACATTTCTTGCATAGACAGAAGGTAAATAAGAGAAATATACATTTCATGAATCATAAGGAAAAAAGTAGATTAGATTAGATTAGATTAGATTAGATTAGATTAGATTAGATTAGATTAGATTAGATTAGATTAGATTAGATTAGATTCAATTCAATTCGATTCAATTCAATTCGATTCGATTATACACAAAGTGGACATTTGTTTTGCTCAGGTCTGCCACAAAACAGTGACATATAAAACACAAACAGACATAACAAGTCATGTTATATTGATCATGTTATATTGGTGGTATGTTGTTTCTAGGGGACGCTGGAGGATCAAATCATTTCAGCCAACCCTCTGCTGGAGGCTTTTGGGAACGCCAAGACTGTGAGGAACGACAACTCCTCTCGCTTTGTGAGTACATTCAACCAACATTCAACCAACATGGCAGCTCTCGCTTTGCACGGTAATTTCCGTCATCTGACGTAACGTGTCTGTGGAACATGAACAGGGGAAATTCATCCGCATCCACTTTGGAACAAAGGGGAAGCTGGCCTCAGCGGATATCGAGACCTGTGAGTTTTCATTAGGTTACATTTCAAGATCACATGATGCTTTGTAATCTTCACTCAGCGACCTTTGACCCTCTGTGATCCTGCTGTCTAGACCTGCTGGAGAAGTCCAGGGTGACGTTCCAGCTGCCTGCAGAGAGGAGCTACCACATCTTCTACCAGGTCCTCTCCAACAAGAAGCCTGAACTCATAGGTAATAACCATATCAACCTGTAAATATAGAGGAAACAGTCCATAATATGAACCATGTGCACATGTACAGATGTAGGTGAGGATCGTACAACAGAGTCAGACCTTCCGCATAAGAACCCAAACATCTACCGCGAGACCACAGAGGAGTTCTGTGGGGGAGATATTCAGGCTTCTCAGTTGCAGGCCGGGCGACTCGTCCCACCAGCGTTTGAAACAACTTCTACAGCACCCTTTGGTTCTGAACAGTTCTGATACTGTTAAGTAACATTGGGTCACAATGGGCAGCTGCTGGGGGGGGCTCCGGGGTGGAGAGGTCAGAGGTCAGGTTTGGGAGGAGGAGCCCAGGGTCTGGAGTCTCCTGTGGAAGAGGGACTGTGGTCTCCGCTATCCTGGCCGTGGAGGGAAGCTCATTCCTCCCACCACCGCTGCTGCGCCGTGTCTTTGGTCTGACTGCTGCGCTGGTGGTTCTGAACCATTATTCAAGATTCAACATTTCTTTATTCGTCCTTTATCCAAGTTTAAGGGAGTGAACTGCATGGGCTCTGGCTCCTCATGTTGGCAGCAACAACAGAATAATAGTTTAGATAATAAGATGAGGTCGCCCTGCCTGACTCTTTAAGGCCAAATGTCTTTTCTTGGAGCACAAGGAGGTCCATTTGGTCCTGTGGCAGATTGGTAAATCCAGCCAAATGTGACTGCCCCTCCATTCTCCTCCTCTTTCTCTGTCTCTCAGAGATGCTGCTCATCACCACCAACCCCTACGACTACCCCTTCATCAGTCAGGGGGAGATCGCCGTGCTCAGCATCAACGACGCAGAGGAACTCAGGGCCACTGACGTGAGTCTCTCTCTCTCTCTCTCTCTCTCTCATCCCTATCTGAGCCTTGTGAGCCCATATATTATAGAAGACAGTGTCCTCTTGGTCTAATAATGCAGTAGATCCAATTTAAGCCCATTAGGGTGCAGTGTAGATCTGTAATAAAATAACCTACTGAAAGCTTTAAGGCTCCATGTACTGTAGAACCATTTTCAGATCTGAAAGAACCCTTGGGGTTCCAGAGTTCTATATGGAACCTTTTATCAGAGGGTTCTTCTATTGTATCTGTAAATGGTTCTATATAGTGTTTTTTTCAGAGGATATGGTTTGATTGAAATCCCCTGGAACAGACGTCTACTTGACAATGCTTCACCCTGTGTCCCTGTGTGACCAGAGTGCCATAGACATCCTGGGCTTCAACGCAGAGGAGAAGGTGGGTATCTACAAGCTGACTGGTGCAGTGATGCATCATGGGAACATGAAGTTCAAGCAGAAGCAGCGAGAGGAGCAGGCGGAGCCTGATGGCACCGAGGGTGAGGGTCGTCATTCTAAGGTCGTTATTATCACCACATTGTTAGTGCATACCATGTCGTTACCATTCAGTTTGAATCAGGATTTAACTAGAGGTCTGATTAGACTTGGACAATTTTGAAATTGGATCCCAAACATGAAATTGGATCCCAAAATCTATGTGAAAATGACCAGTTAAGTGTGTGAATGTATCCATCAGTGGCAGACAAAGTGGCGTACCTCATGGGCCTGAACTCAGCCGACCTGCTGAAGGCCGTGTGCTACCCCAGAGTGAAGGTGGGAAACGAGTATGTCACCAAGGGCCAGACAGTCCAACAGGTACCCTACAAAACTACTACATATACACTACAAAACACATACAACTACTACATATACACTACAAAACACATACAACTACTAAATATACACTACAAAACACATACAGCTACTACATATACACTACAAAACACATACAACTACAGTAGGACTCCACTTATCCGAACCCAACGGGACCGAAGGTCGTTCGTATCTCTGAAATGTCCGGATGACTGAAACTTCTGTTAAAATGCATCAAATTCAATAAGTGGTACTTGTTTCATATAGACTCATAAATACCAATAAATACATACCCTTAATCACTTGTGAAAATGCCTCAAAATTGCAATCAAATAGCCAACTAAACTCATACAGCCTAGCCTATAATAGACCTACAGTAGCCTATAATAAAATAACCGAATTTCCACTTGAGTGCGTGCTTTGATCAAATACAGTAGCCTACTTTATTCTCAAATGAGGCATACGCTGCATCGATAGGCTAATGTATTCGCAGAACAACATGATATAGCCTAAAAACAACCCAACATTAGAACAATTAGAGCAAATGATAATCAATAAATAAATAAATGAAATGACAGACAAGTTGTCGTGTCTTAGGCTATTGTAGCCTAAAAGAAAGTCTCTAAAACAACCGATGTAGGCTAACGTGGCCTAGGCTGTAGGCTATTATTTAACAAATACAGTAGGTTCACAACACGTCTGTGTTCCTGAAGTCCATTAACTGGGAACGAAAAATGACTCGATGCTCCTAGGATTGCTTCATGGTTGCTGACGCGCTTTCTGGCTACCAAGGAATGCAGCTCTCGCGCAGCAGACTCGTTTGCGTTTTGCGCTCGACATTAGAGTTACAAATAAATGAAACGTGACAGTAGGCTACAGCCTACAGGCAACATGTAGGCCTACATACAGTTCTGTTTTTATTCACAGTAGGGTACAGTACTGTAATGAAAATCCCACCAGTAACCAGATAGCAGGCAAACAAAAAAAAAAACGTTTTTTAAGCCTGTCCGGTAGACCGGGAGGTTCGGATCTCTGAAGTTCGGATGAGTGGGGTCCTACTGTACTACATATACACTACAAAACACATACAACTACTACATATACACTACAAAACACATACAACTACTACATATACACTACAAAACACATACAACTACTACATATACAGTACACTACAAAACACATACAACTACTATACACTACAAAACACATACAACTACTACATATACACTACAAAACATACAACTACTACATATACACTACAAAACACATACACCTACTAAATATACACTACAAAACACATACAACTACTACATATACACTACAAAACACATAGGGCCTACAACTACTACATATACAATACAAAACACATACAACTACTAAATATACACTACAAAACACATACAACTACTACATATACACTACAAAACATATACAACTACTAAATATACACTACAAAACACATACAACTACTACATATACAATACAAAACACATACAACTACTACATATACACTACAAAACACATACAACTACTAAATATACACTACAAAACACATACAACTACTACATATACACTACAAAACACATACAACTACTACATATACACTACAAAACACATAAAACTACTACATATACACTACAAAACACATACAACTACTACATATACACTACAAAACACATACAACTACTATACACTACAAAACACATACAACTACTACATATACAGTACACTACAAAACACATACAACTACTATACACTACAAAACACATACAACTACTACATATACACTACAAAACACATACAACTACTACATATACACTACAAAACATATACAACTACTACACACTACAAAACATATACAACTACTACATATACACTACAAAACATATACAACTATTACATATACGGTACAAAACATATACAACTATTACATATACACTACAAAACATATACAAGTATTAAATATAAAGTCGTAACTATAAAACATATTGTGTATGCTACATTAGGAATATGAGTTAAGGCTATGAACACTCATCCCTCACCAAGGACCAAATACCTCAAGAACAGCCAGAGCCTTTGGCAGAAGTATTTTACACAGGTCTGCTTGGTGATCCTCCTGACCTGTGTCCTGTAGGTGAATAACTCGATGGGAGGCCTGTCCAAGGCGGTGTACGAGAAGCTCTTCCTGTGGATGGTGACCAGGATCAACCAGCAGCTGGACACCAAACTGCCCAGGCAACACTTCATTGGTGTCCTCGACATAGCAGGGTTTGAGATCTTTGAGGTGGGCGAGGTGGTCTGCCTCATTTGAAACAATATGTTAGTGTGTTTGTCTTGATATATTTATATTTATAATATACCCATCTGGTTGTGCTCTTGTTCCCCCAGATGAACAGTCTGGAACAGCTGTGCATCAACTTCACCAATGAGAAACTGCAGCAGTTCTTCAACCACCACATGTTTGTGTTGGAGCAAGAGGAGTATAAGAAGGAAGGAATTGAGTGGGAGTTTATTGACTTTGGCATGGACCTGGCTGCCTGCATCGAGCTTATCGAGAAGGTAATGCAAACATTGAAACACACAACTTTGCCAGTTTCAGTAAATTATGAACTGCATGGAGATGTAAATAATATGCAAATATAAGAGAGCAGGGTTTAGAAACCTTTCTACACTCCGCAGCCGATGGGCATCTTCTCCATCCTGGAGGAGGAGTGCATGTTTCCCAAGGCGACCGACACCTCCTTCAAGAACAAACTCTATGACCAGCACCTCGGGAAGAACAGCAACTTCCAGAAGCCCAAGCCCACCAAAGGCAAAGTGGAGGCCCACTTCTCCCTGGTGCACTATGCCGGCACCGTGGACTACAACATCTCTGGGTGGCTGGAGAAGAACAAGGACCCCCTGAACGACACGGTGGTCCAGCTGTACCAGAAGGCAGCTCTCAGGCTGCTCTCTCAGCTGTTTGCCACCTACTCAACAGATAATGGTGGGTTCACAGCAATGTCGCTACGGTTTTAGCATGATAAGGATACCTAGTCTGCTCTTCAAACTCTCTCTCTCTCTCTCTCTCTCTCTCTCTCTCTCTCTCTCTCTCTCTCTCTCTGCTGTAGCTCCAAGTAGATCCAAGAGGAAAGGGTCATCTTTCCAGACTGTGTCTGCCCTCTTCAGGGTAAAATAACAATCTTGTCTTACTCAGACAAACACAAATAGATGTACGTCAGACCTAGATCAGTGCCAAGCAGGGCTTTGAGTGTGAAGGACTGGAATGCAAGGAGGCCTTTTCCCCCATTTTGTTCTTCACATTCCCAGGAGAATCTCAACAAGCTGATGGCAAACCTGAGGTCCACACATCCTCACTTCGTCAGATGCCTCATCCCCAATGAGACCAAAACACCTGGTAGGTAAGAGGTTCTGGAGAATGCGATTCTCAGTGTTGCTGGATGTAGCAGAGGTGGTTTGGGAACTACACTATTGTGATGAGGAGGTAACTCTAGACTGCTGTGTCTCCTTGGGCTAATTGTTTGGGAATCAGTATGCTGAGGGATTGTTCACCATTGGGTTCACTAACCTGTGTGTCAGTTCCACCGTGAGCGTTATTGTGAATGTGGGTCCATCAGGCTCCATGGACCACCCCCTGGTGCTGCACCAGCTGCGCTGTAACGGTGTGCTGGAGGGCATCAGGATCTGCAGGAAGGGATTCCCCAGCAGAATCCTCTATGGGGACTTCAAGCAGAGGTAAGGCATTGAGGGGAGTCCATCATAATGATTATTTTTACCTGAAGAATATCCTTTCTGGGACCAAAAAGGTTGTATGAAGGGGGCTCTTGTTCAGGTTGTCTTATCATCATAGATGGTTATGGAACTCTCTTTCTGCAAGTTCAATAAACATAACAAGGTCATGGCTACATCCAGCCTGTCTCCCAAACAGGTACAGGATCCTGAATGCTAGTGCGATCCCTGAAGGGCAGTTCATTGACAGCAAGAAGGCGTCAGAGAAACTGCTCTCCTCCATCGACGTGGACCATGCGCAGTACAAATTTGGATACACTAAGGTATTGTCAGACAAAAGCAGCCTTCTCACAATAACTATGGAAGGAATGGTTGTCTGTTCTCATCTTCTATAGACATAAAGTATGGAGTAGTTGACTGTATCATGCATCTTATTGTGACCAAATGTGTTATGTTAGTTTAAGTCAGACAAAAAAGATTTTACTTTGACTAGTGACTATGACTAAATACTGAATACTAACCCAAACCCTTACTCCCACTTTGAGTATCTGGAAAGGTATAGATAGAAGGCATAAAGGTATAGATAGAAGGTATAAAGGTATAGATAGAAGGTATAAAAGTATAGATAGAAGGTATAAAGGTATAAATCCATATTTCTCAGGTGTTCTTCAAAGCGGGTTTGCTGGGTCTGCTGGAGGAGATGAGAGATGAGCGTCTGGCCGTCCTGATGACCAGGATCCAGGGCATCGCCAGGGGCTACGTCACCAGGCAGAGGTTCAAGGAGATGGCCAAGAAAAGGTAGGTAGGAACCTGCACATCTGGTCACTCGTGTAGAAACGCCTATGTCTAAGCCACTGACCTACAGTAAGGCAGGGTTTGAACCAAGGTCACTTTCATGAAAGACAGGAGAAAATGCCCCAAGCTCAAGCCCTGGAAACCAGGGCATGTTCTGTGCTATTGCAAAACCATCTATATTTACATATATATATATATATATATATATACGGCCATCTATATTTCATATTAATTCATTTTCAGGTTCAGTGACGTTTAGATGTGTTTTGTCTCTTTCTCATCTTTAGGCTCAGTGAGGTTTATAAAAAAGAATATATGTATAGTTTAAATATAAGTATATGTATCGTTTCTTTGTCATCTTCAGGTTCAGTGATGTGTAGGTATATACATATATGGTCTCTTTGTCACGCAGGGAGTCCATTTTCATTATCCAGTACAACATCCGTTCCTTCATGAACGTGAAGAACTGGCCGTGGATGAGGCTGTTCTTCAAGATCAAGCCTCTGCTACGTAGCGCTGAGGCAGAGAAAGAGATGCAGACTATGAAGGAGGAGTTTTCCCGCCTCAAAGACGAATTTGCCAAGTCGGAGTCCAGGAGGAAGGAACTAGAGGAGAAGATGGTTGATCTGTTTCAAGAGAAGAATGACCTCTTCCTCCAGATTCAGGCAGTAGGTTATGAGGCAAAGTAGTGGAGGTGGTTTGGAACCACACTTCTATCTGTTTGTGAAGCAGTTTGGAACCAGACTTGACAATGTAGCAGAGGTGGTCTGAAGACCTTGGATTGTGTTACAGGAGAGAGAAAACCTGTGTGATGCTGAGGAGAGGTGTGAAGGCCTGATCAAAAGCAAGATCCACCTGGAGGCCAAGATGAAGGAGTTCTCTGAGAGGGTGGAGGAGGAGGAGGAGATCAACGCTGAGATCACTGCCAAAAAGAGGAAGCTGGAAGACGAGTGCTCCGAGCTGAAAAGAGACATCGATGACCTTGAGCTCACCATCGCCAAGGTGGAGAAGGAGAAATATGCCACGGAGAATAAGGTCAGAGACTCTAAGGAACACTTACACGCCATACATGTGAATCTCATAATGAACATTAGACCAAAGTGAATGGAACCTATGCTCTTGACAGTATTTCCCCCGACCAGGTGAAGAATTTGATAGAGGAGGTAACCACACTTGAGGATAATCTAATGAAGTCTTCTAAGGAGATCAAGACCCTACAGGAGGTGCACCAGCAGACCCTGGACGACCTGCAGGAAGAGGAGGACAAAGTCAGCACTCTGACCAAGACCAAAGTCAAGCTGGAGCAACAGGTTGATGATGTAAGTGCAGCAGAAGTGGTTTGCCCTTGTTTGCATGATCATGAGTAGCCCTGTAGTGAACTTGGACCACTCTTCATCTAATAGAGCATCAACGTCATAATAATATAATAAGTCTTATTAGAGGTGGGAACCAAACCTCAGACATCTCAGACAGAGATAAACACTACATTAATTTTGGACCCGTCCAAAAAATGTTCATGTATTTTTTGGGGGGGAGGGGTGGGGTGGGGGGGGGGGGGGACTCTTACTCTGCAACTTCATAAAAGGTCTATGGATGTATTATTATTATTATTATTATTGTTGTTGTTGTTGTTGTTGTCTGTTATGTCGGGGTTGGGACCAAACGACTGCAAAATGCAGGTTTAATGTTTAATGGCAGAGTTACAAGTCCAGAAAGCAAAGTCAAAACAATAATCAGCGCAGGAGTCAGGCGATCAACAAGCAATGTCCAGTAATCCGTAATCCGAATTCAAGGTCGATATCCAGAAGGGGGGTCAGTTGATCCGTGTGTCAGTCCAGATGTAGCTATAGCAGGCTAGCCGAGCACTGTGCACTGGGTCTGGAGGAAACAACAGAAAGACAAAAACTGGATAAGTGAAACTGAAA
The DNA here is from genome assembly GCF_949987555.1 of Borostomias antarcticus. NCBI lineage: Eukaryota > Metazoa > Chordata > Actinopteri > Stomiiformes > Stomiidae > Borostomias > Borostomias antarcticus. The sequence goes on along the minus strand of NC_140255.1, from coordinate 5,525,014 downwards.
ACACGGAAAGGTCAAAAAAGAACAACAGAGATACAGACAGCAATCTAAGTAGGCTCTAATGGCTAGGGTACTTATTATTATTATTATTGTTATTATTGTTGTTATTATTATTATTTGTTGTTGTTATTGTTGTTGTTGTTAATGATTCGTCTGCATAAACATGTTATCTTTATCACCTTGAAGGTTAGATGTTTCCACCAGTTTCCCATGTTCATTGTGACTGTGCTCTTCTCCCAGCTGGAAGGATCCCTGGAGCACGAGAAGAAGGTGCGAGCAGATCTGGAGAGGTCAAAGAGGAAACTGGAAGGAGATCTCAAACTGTCCCAGGAGAACGTCATGGACCTGGAGAACGAGAGACAGCAGATGGATGAAAGGCTGAAAAAGTAATCGCCATCCAACCATGTGGGCGTTTAGAATTTACTGCTGAGTTTTGGAGAAAATGTTAGAAAGCGACATTACGATATTACGAAGCGATATTAAGTCAATGTTCATACATTTAGGGTTAGGGTTAGGGTTAGGGGTTATGGTTAGGGTTCATACATTTTCACATGAAGGTTTATGAAATGTGCACTTTTCTTTCAGGAAGGATTTTGAGCTGACTAACCTGCAAAGTAAAATTGAGGATGAGCAAATTCTCAGCACCCAGCTTCAGAAGAAAATAAAGGAGATTCAGGTATGTTGGATATTCTACATACTCTATACATTCAAATATACACAGACATTTCTGCTCTAGCTCAATATCTCCATGGTGTGATCACCTGTCCCATACTGAAGGCCCGTATTGAGGAGCTGGAGGAGGAGATTGAGGCTGAGCGCTCTGCTCGGGCCAGGGAGGAGAAGCAGAAGTCTGATCTCTCCAGGGAACTTGAGGAGATCAGCGAGAGGCTTGAAGAAGCCGGCGGAGCCACTACTGCTCAGATTGAGATGAACAAGAAGCGAGACGCCGAGTTCCAGAGGCTGCGTCGTGATCTTGAAGAGTCCACCCTGCAGCACGAGGCCATTGCAGCTACTCTCCGCAAGAAGCAGGCCGACAGCGTGGCAGAGCTGGGAGAGCAGATCGACAACCTCCAGAGAGTCAAGCAGAAGCTGGAGAAAGAGAAGAGTGAATACAAGATGGAGATTGATGACTTGGCCAGCAACATAGAGTGTATCCTGAAGAGTAAGGTAAAAAAGGCACTTGAGAAACAGGAATGGCATCCAAATTAATACAGAATGACAAATAAGGTATTGTATTATATATATATATATATATATATATATATATATATATGTGTATATATATATGTATATATTATGCTCACTACTTCAGGCTAACATTGAGAAGCAGTACAGGACTCTGGAAGACCAGAGCAGTGAGTACAAGACCAAGGCAGAGGAGGCCCAGAAGTCTCTGACAGACTGCACGGCCCTCAATGCACGCCTGCGAACAGAAAATGGTACGATTCCACCGTTCATGGACATCACAGACAAATTCTATATTCACTTAACGTCTGTGCTGGAGGTGGTTTGGTGACCATGACTACTTCTGAACTACAGTTTGCACGTGTTTCATAAGAAAGACCATGATTTGAGCTCCATTTTGGTCACACTAGTATGTTCCCTTTTAATTCTAAATAGGTGAGATGACACGCCTGCTAGAAGAGAAGGAGCTCACTCTCTCCCAACTGAACAGAATCAAGTCAGGCAGCAGTCAACAGATTGAAGAGATGAAGAGACTTTTGGAGGAAGAAGTTAAGGTTTGACGGAGTTCAATAATCTGCAATCTTCTGTTCTTTAAGTATAAATGAAAACATTTTATCAATGCGTTTTCTGTCTCTAGGCTAAGAATGCCCTGGCCCATAGCCTGCAGTCAGCCCGCCATGACTGTGACCTGCTGAGGGAGCAGTTTGAGGAGGAGCAGGAGGCCAAGGCGGAGCTCCAGAGGGGCATGTCCAAGGCCAACACTGAGGTGGCACAGTGGAGAACCAAGTATGAGACTGACGCCATCCAGAGGACTGAGGAGCTGGAGGAGGCCAAGTAAGAATGTTGATGTGTTGGTTTGGTGACCACGCTCACAAGATGAGTAACACTGTTTGTGAAAGACATGGGCCCAGTCCCAATGTCCCCCCTAAACCCTCAAGCCCTGAACCCTCACAGACTTATTGAGGTCACCTAGTGGTTGAGTGCGAGAGGCAGCGAGGACTCAAAATAGTATAAAAAGGAATGGGACAGCGCTTGCAACATCATCAAATTAATTTTGGGCCTAGTCAAATCCCCTCTACATTATCACAAACTCTGTCACCCTCAAAACATTTCTGGTCAATTTGTAGAAATAATTTTGTGAAATCAAACTAATTACATTACTGCCTGTGACTCTTGTTTGTGATATATACAAATGTATTTAGAATGACAAAACGTGCACCTCACAACTCTTTCCGTATTTATGCTGGAAATCTCAATTCAAAGAACACTGAACGGAGATGGATGATTCATGTCATGCAGCTTTTAACTGGGGAATGATTTAGGGCAACAGAAATCTATGTAATTTATAACCAAGAGCCTACATATTTTCAAAAAAATCAAATTATACAAACCCCTGGAGTTGATTGCCTATACGTAAAAATATTGAAACCAAATAATTATGAGGCTACTTGTGCAGGTAAGCAAGCCCAGCTGAAAACATGAAAACATATTTTGTTTTGTAACGTGAACGTTAGGGTTGGTTGATCTGTCCGTGCTTGTTTATTGGCTGTTCTTCAGGTAACCCCATGTTTCACGTCACAACGATATGAACTGTGAGTAATTCCCTTAGGCAAAGTCTGCAGAAGTGCAGACTTACAGAAAGGGGGCATAAAGGACTCAAAATGTCTGCCAGAGAGCCCTTGTGCACTTGACGATTTGACAATGGGACAGCCCAAAGCCCTCACACCCTCAGCGTGAATGCGCCCGGGCCATGGGCTCCAAACTGAGCAAGTTTGTGCTTCTCTTTGGTGTGGGAGACCTTGACCTGGACCTGACCTGAAGTGCATGGATGAAGGCATCGTACTGTATACCACATTCATCTAACTACAATGAATGCAGTTTTTTTGTTGATTTCTTGCAGGAAAAAGCTGGCCCAGCGCCTGCAGGACTCTGAGGAGATGACTGAGGCGGTGAATGCCAAGTGTGCCTCTCTAGAGAAGACCAAGCAGCGGCTGCAGGCAGAGGTGGAGGACCTGATGGTGGAGACTGAGAGGTCCAATGCAGCCAACGCCACACTGGACAAGAAACAGAGGAACTTTGACAAGGTACGTCCTTTGACGAGGATGCGTTTCCAGACATCAAAATGACAAACATATTGCAGAATGTATTAAGTGAAGATGACTTCTGTGCTATTCATGAGATGTTAATTGATGTCTGCATTGTGCCTCGTTCAATGCAACGATGTCCAGTTAATGTTAGCTTCAAGAAGTTGCGTTCCTGTGCATATGAGGTTCTTCCACCATCAGGTTCTTGCCGAGTGGAAGCAGAAGTATGCGGAGACTCAGTCAGAGCTGGAAGTCTCTCAGCGAGAGGCCCGGTCTCTGAGCACGGAGCTCTTCAAGCTGAAGAACTGCTACGAAGAGGCCTTAGACCACCTGGAGAACATGAAGAGAGAGAACAAGAACCTTCAACGTAGGAACATAATCCCTTTACAAAGCTTAAGGAATAGATAAATGGATGATTAATGTATTTGATGATTGATGATTAATGTATTTGTATGTATTTCACATATAATGCAAAGGTTATTTTACATTTTTTGTAGAGGAGATCACAGATGTCACTGACTATATGGGACAGTCTGCAAAGGTCATCCATGAGCTGGAGAAGGCAGCCAAACAAGCAGAGCAAGACAAGCGGGACACCCAGACAGCTCTGGAGGAGGCAGAGGTTAGAGCTTCATACCCACACAAACAAGATGCAGAGGTTAGAGCTTCATACCCACACAAACAAGAGGCAGAGGTTAGAGCTTCATACCCACACATACTCTGCATACAAAGTCATACATTATCTACAAAGTAGATGGTTAGGAGAACACAATGATGATATTAAGCAGCTTAGCTTGAGAACTGTGATCCTAAATGTCATCCTTCCTGACTTCAAGGACGTTCTCTTGGTCTAATAGAAGTTCTCTTGGTCTAATGGAAGTTCTCTTGGTCTAATGGAAGTTCTCTTGGTCTAATGGAAGTTCTCTTGGTCTAATGGTTTGGGTGATAAGAATCCCAATTCCTGCCCAGTATTTTGTCAAAATGGAAGAATGCCGTCCCGCTGTCATCCCATTAGTCATCCCTGGAGCACGAAGAGGCCAAGATGCTGCACCTGCAGCTGGAGCTGAACCAGGTGAGATCTGAAGTGGACAGGAGGGTGGCAGAGAGGGACGAGGAGATCGACCAGCTGAAGAGGAACCATCAGAGGACTGTGGACACCCTGCAGAGCACCCTGGACGTGGAGACTCGCAGCAGGAACGAGGTCGTCCGGATGAAGAAGAAGATGGAGGGAGACCTAAATGAGATGGAGGTTCAGCTTGGACACGCCAACAGGCAGGCTGCCGAAGCTCACAAGCAGCTCAGAAACCTGCAGGGACAATACAAGGTCAGATGTGCTTCAATGCCCCATTTCCATAGATATTTGATACCAAGAACATCTGAAAATACTTAATCTAGATGGTACAGTAATATTGCTCTTGTGTACAGATGCATGTGGAATGTGGACTTCATTTCATTTATAAGGTCATTTTTACAAGGATCTATGAACTGAAATTAAATGAACTGATCATATATTGTGACCTCTCTGATGTTCAGGACACCCAGGTTCACCTGGATGAGGCTCTACACAGCCAGGAGGAGCTGAGGGAGCAGCTGGCCATGGTGGAGCGCAGGAACACCCTGATGATGGCGGAGATCGAAGAGATGAGGGCGGCACTGGAGCAGGCCGAGAGGTGCCGCAAGATGGCCGAACAGGAACTGGTGGATGTCAGCGAGAGGATGCAGCTACTGCTCTCTCAGGTAAGTGTTCCATTCTATACCTGGTACCCATACCTTGTAGCCTAACACTCAGACTGATTTGCCATTTCATTTCACTTAATTCTTTGGTCTGAACAAGGTCCCATTGCATCCATGTTTGAGATGGGCGTTGCCGAAGAGGGAGTCCTCAGTGATTAGTTCTTCCCCTAACCAATCACAGCATTTGACATCATATTCAAAGGACGCTGATTGGCCTGGTTGGAATTCCAACCGTGAATCACTCTGAATGAGAGCTTTTCCAGACCCTGTATCACATTTCGAAAATTAAAGTGGGTGTGCGATTCAGGGGCTGGATACAGGCTACATATCTTATGACAAATAAAGATCCTTGAATCTTTGAATCCTTGGTTAGGGCAGGTCAAGGAGTAGATTGTGTCTATTGAGACAGTCTTTTGTATATTGGTGAAATTGACAGTACGTACAGCACCTCCATTAATCTATTAATGGATTATCAGTCGAGATCCACAACCCTTTTTACTCAAGGAAGACACTCATTGAGCGAGTAAGACACTCTTTCTTTTTGTATTTTCCAGACTGAACCCTGATCTGTAGGGACGTGAACCCGATTCTGTAGGGACATGAACCCTAGTCTGTAGGGACGTGAACCCTAGTCTGTAGGGACATGAACCCGAGTCTGTAGGGACGTGAACCCTAGTCTGTAGGGACATGAACCCTAGTCTGTAGGGACATGAACCCAAGTCTGTAGGGAGGTGAACCCTAGTCTGTAGGGACATGAACCCTAGTCTGTAGGGACGTGAACCCTAGTCTGTAGGGACGTGAACCCTAGTCTGTAGGGACGTGAACCCGAGTCTGTAGGGACATGAACCCTAGTCTGTAGGGACGTGAACCCAAGTCTGTAGGGAGGTGAACCCAAGTCTGTAGGGACATGAACCCTAGTCTGTAGGGACGTGAACCCTAGTCTGTAGGGACATGAACCCGAGTCTGTAGGGACATGAACCCTAGTCTGTAGGGACGTGAACCCAAGTCTGTAGGGACATGAACCCTAGTCTGTAGGGACATGAACCCTAGTCTGTAGGGACGTGAACCCAAGTCTGTAGGGACATGAACCCTAGTCTGTAGGGACGTGAACCCGAGTCTGTAGGGACATGAACCCTAGTCTGTAGGGACGTGAACCCAAGTCTGTAGGGAGGTGAACCCAAGTCTGTAGGGACATGAACCCTAGTCTGTAGGGACGTGAACCCTAGTCTGTAGGGACATGAACCCGAGTCTGTAGGGACATGAACCCTAGTCTGTAGGGACATGAACCCTAGTCTGTAGGGACGTGAACCCAAGTCTGTAGGGACATGAACCCTAGTCTGTAGGGACATGAACCCTAGTCTGTAGGGACATGAACCCTAGTCTGTAGGGACATGAACCCGAGTCTGTAGGGACATGAACCCGAGTCTGTAGGGACATGAACCCTAGTCTGTAGGGACATGAACCCGAGTCTGTAGGGACATGAACCCGAGTCTGTAGGGACATGTACTGTATGTCTATCTCAGCATAGGGGTTGCAGTGAAATATATTTTTATCAGACTCTCAAGTATGATCTAAATGTACATGTGCATTTACATAACCCTGTGTAAATGTTGTACCCTTGTCTCTATGTCTCTATCCACCAGAACACCAGCCTGGTCAGCACCAAGAAGAAGATGGAGACGGACCTCGTCCAGGTGCAGTCAGAGGTGGAGGACGCCGTCCAGGAAGCCCGGAACGCAGATGAGAAAGCTAAGAAGGCTATCATGGACGTACGTTTGAAAACAACTGGAGAAACAAAGTTTAGAGGTCAGTTGAAACAAAGTTACCGTCAATGACGCTCTCTCTCTCCCTCCCTGTCTCCGTCACCAGGCAGCCATGATGGCTGAGGAGCTGAAGAAGGAGCAGGACACCAGCGCTCACCTGGAGAGGATGAAGAAGAACCTGGAGGTCACAGTCAAGGACCTGCAGCAGCGTCTGGACGAAGCCGAGCAGATTGCAATGAAAGGCGGCAAGAAGGAGATTCATAAACTGGAAACCAGGGTGGGATTAAGGAAGATAGTATTTTCCTTTTGAAACAATGCTTTATTATTATTATTAGTAGTAGTAGTAGTAGTAGTAATAGTAATAGTAATAATAATAGTAATGATAATAATAATAATATTAGTAGTAATAATAATAATAGTAATGATAATAATAATAATATTAGTAGTAATAATAATAATAGTGATGATAATAATAATAATAATAATATTAGTAGTAATAATAATAATAATAATAATATGATATATCTCAAGCGTGTTCGTGGCTGTTCTATCTTGGCTCAGGTCAGGGAGCTGGAGAATGAACTATAATAATAATAATAATAATATTAATAATAATAATAATAATAATAATAATAATAATAATAATATGATATATCTCAAGCGTGTTAGTTGCTGTTCTATCTTGGCTCAGGTCAGGGAGCTGGAGAATGAACTATAATAATAATAAAAAAATAAAAAAAATAAAAAATAAAAAAAATAATAATAATAATAATAATAATAATATGATATATCTCAAGCGTGTTAGTGGCTGTTCTATCTTGGCTCAGGTCAGGGAGCTGGAGAATGAACTGGACGCCGAGCAGAAACGAGGAGTGGAGGCCATGAAGGGTGTGAGGAAGTATGAGAGGAAGGTCAAGGAGGTCACCTATCAGGTAAGAGAGGCTTCCTCACTAGATCCCTAATAATGAAATGTAATTGATAGATCAGAGAAGCTTCATTACTAGATCCCTTATACTGAAATGTAATTGGTAGATCAGAGAAGCTTCGTTACTAGATCCCTTATACTGAAATGTAATTGGTAGATCAGAGAAGCTTCGTTACTAGATCCCTGAAATGTAATTGGTAGATTGTGACAATTTAGGGTAGTGTTCCTCTTTATTAAATAACCTACTGTACTGTATGTAGTGCCTTAACACAACAGTTTTTTTTTGTTATATGAAATATTGCTCGATTGGTTGATTGATTGATTGATCGGTTAATTGATTAATTGACTGATTGCTTGATTGATTATTTGGTTGATTAATTGGTTGATTGATTGATTGATTGATTGGAAGCTGAGAGTAATGAAAAGGACTGTTTTTGTAGGGCGAGGAGGAGAAGAAGAACGTGGCCAGATTAGAGGACCTGGTAAACAAGCTGCAGCTGAAGGTCAAAGCCTACAAGAGACAGGCTGAGGAAGCAGTGAGTCAAACCAAACACTCCTCCTGTAGTAGCATCAGTTACTATAGGATAACCTTTCTCAAGACAGCCTAGAACATGCTTATTATTGTTGTTCATGCATAGCATGAAGCAGTTACAATATATATCACATAAAGTATCAATGCTTTATTAGTTCTGCATGTCCTTTTTGTCCTTACTTGCCTACTCTTCTTTCAATTAGAATTAGAATTACGTGTTTTATTTTTACAGCAGGGTGAATTATCTTTGGCTTCATACATTAATTGACACAGACCACCCAAATACAGACAACCCATATTCAGCCTGCTTCATCGTAATTGGAGCGCAAAAAACACTTCATTATAAGCAAACATGATCATTATCATCATCACAGATGAGCCCTATATTATCATCATCACAGATGAGCCCTTTATTAGTAGTGTACCCCTCTCTGTGGTCTGCAGGAGGAGCAGGCCAACACCCACCTGACCAAGTTCAAGAAGGTGCAGCATGAGCTGGAGGAGGCTGAGGAGCGGGCCGACATCGCCGAGTCTCAGGTCAACAAACTACGAGCTAAGAGCCGTGACATCGGCGGGAAGGGAGGGGAGTAGAGAGGGGGAGGAGTAGAGAGGGGGAGGAGTAGAGAGGGGGAGGAGTAGAGAGAAGAGTAGAGAGCTTTGAGTTAGACCATGCTGGAATGTCTATAATTCTGCGTGTCTCTGTGCTATGGAATTTACTTACTTACTTTACTTACTTAAACATTTACAGTGAAAAACAATCAAAGTAACCTGAGTCAAATAAAGCTATAATTGAAAACTATAAAAAGGGTCATTCTGGTTCATCAATGTAGAATGAAATGCTCAAGAATGACAGCTCCACCCATGGATGTGCTACAAGGCTTGCCCTGTTTTAAAAAACATCTTTAAAAATGTATTTAATAAAAAGTGTTGGCCTATTGTACTTATTCTAACAATATTTGTGAAAATAAATTCTGTAACCCCTTATTCTAGCAATACATATGGATGACAACATGGTGGTGAAAATCAACACAACGCAGCACAGCTCAGGATTCTTATGAAGGCAATTGCACACACACACACACACACACACACACACACACACACACACACACACACACACACACACACACACACAACCTCTCTATACACAGTTTACATGAAGAGATTCTTTGCAAAACAAGATAAACAATATTCACATTTGCATATTATTATCAGAAATGATTGCTAATACATACCTTTATTTATGTGTACCTAACTATTTCTGTGGGGTTAGCTGGAGACAGCTTGAGATCAGACTGGACGCTGACAGCTCATTGGCTAATTCCTGGAATATCTAACAGCCAATCCAGTTGTTCTATCTGAGCCAGACGGGCAGACATGAAACCCGACTCAGGGGAGACAGAGAGAGCAGACATATTTGATTAAAATACCAGGCATGGTTGAAGTTACATGTAAACTGCAGGAGATTAGCCCTGGTTTTTGCAGTTATATCTGACATGGGCACTTCCAACAATAACTCACCCTTCCTTAAACACATCCACACATTATGTAGGAAGCTGCTTAAAAAACGATTCTACTCATGAAATATCTGCCTTAATAATTAATCAAGATAAACCATGGTAGCTTCATTTGTAAAGTGAGTTTCATTCATGAAGATGGAAAACAGAGGCAATGGAAAAGGTTGAGGTGAAAAAACACGGCTATTGATGCGCTTACAGCATATAACACAACATTATACATTCTAGTTTTATTCAAAGTAAGAGATCCTCCTGGCATAGTACAGCTGGCAGCTGGTTTTTATCTGGTTGCAGTGGTGATGAACAGCCACTGGATGGAGACATAGTCTTTCACCGTCACAGAGCCAGCTGACAAATACACCTGCAAAATAGCAGTGTCTCAGATATGACTCTGATACCGATCAAGCTAACAGTGCCTGATGATCACTGAGGCGAAAAGAATGAATGTGTAAAGTAACAATAATTGATTTAGATCTATTCCTTTTAAAGAAACTCAATAAATAGCCTATTACATGTGAGATTATGGAAAGGGCAACACTCACCATTAATTTAAACCGAAGCCGAAGAACACCAAGGCACCCTAACCCTAACCTGCTGCAATACACAAACAACAACATACAGTAGCCACAACATCTCCTGACCACTGTGGGACTACCCACCCCTGAACATCACTATAGGAGCTCCGACCACCAGACCTGACCACTGTGGGACTACCCACCCCTGAACATCACTATAGGAGCTCCGACCACCAGACCTGACCACTGTGGGACTACCCACCCCTGAACATCACTATAGGAGCTCCGACCACCAGACCTGACCACTGTGGGACTACCCACCCCTGAACATCACTATAGGAGCTCCGACCACCAGACCTGACCGCATTCCACTCCTTCTGTTGGGTCATGAGTTGGGAGCAGCTGGCGTGTTCCTGGCATTTGTAGCAATCCCTGTAAAGTAGGGGTTAATTACTACAGTGTTTGTGAGACTTTCACCCAGGGTCACTTTGATGCAGCAGCGACTGTGAAGTGTTCAGACCAGCAGGCGACGGGAAGGACATGCAGTAGATGAGAGGGCTACATGGCACAACAGAGGGAGGAGGTCAAAGAAAAAGGGGGGAGGGAGGGATGAGAGGAAGAGAGAGAGAGAGAAAGAGTGAAAACGTGCTGTAGGAACAAGGCTTGCTGACAGGTCCACTTGACACCCACACTAACAGGACGGTTCCTGACTGACATTTAGAACAGAAGAGAGCAGAACACAGCAGAACACAACACACATTACAAAACGTATCAATTATAAATGATAAATTATGAAATGTATAAATTATTCTGTTTAACCACAGCAACCGCAAGAGAGATAATATAACCGAGATTAAGATAACAGAGGAAGCATCATGAACAAGGGATGGCCTCAGCATGAATGTAATTAATCTGTGTTTGTGTAGATCTGCTATCCAAAATGTCCACAGACATGACCTTAGAATGTTGTCAGTGTTTCCCCTGGTTAGCGATGGGACTCTGGTGACGCAGACAAGGTCGTGTTGCTGTTAATGGGCCCAGAGGTCAAGCTACACGAGTCCCAGTGTCTAAATGTTCCTTGTAGCCGATAACGAGTCTCAAAAGACCTGCTGCATGCTTTATGTGAAAATTGAGACTAAACGTGTGAAATGTATTCAAACTGTCACTCTGGGGTTGACACTCCCTCCTGTTACCACACCTGCTGTCTGAACACAGTTCTACATGTGGGATAAGATGCACATGCTCCATGTTGATTAGTCCAAAAGTACCAGTGGGAAAGAGGCTGTAATCACATGAGAATCAAACTGATTATAAACATGGCTGCCTGGCTGTTACACTAATGTGGGACACAGGAACCATTAATACTTTTCAGAAACATACATGAAATTAACTATTATGATAACATTATATATTATATGTTAGAGTAACTATTTCATGTTAGAGAATATCTATATATGATAGAGTATCTTAATTAACATAGATTGGCAATAATACTGTCTATGTAAGACAATGTATCTTCCTAGCCTGGTACGACTATCCCGTTCTCGCGAGCTCACATTCTGTTTCACTAACGCATATTACGGAGCGAAGCAGTGAGCTCGCTAGATCGGGATGGTCATACCAGGCTAGTATCTTCCTGTGTCCAGAGATCAAAACGTCAGGATCTTCCATACCGCGTCTATCTTTAGGCTGAACAGTTGGCACGGCTGGACACAGGTGTAGCTGTGAGTGACTCAGTGTCCTCCACAGTGGAGCTTTTACAGAATGTCAAACAAATATTCTGCTAGATTATCACGCTTCAGAAAGTAGACATTATGTCAAGAGGAGCTTTAGCAGTGATATATGGGACTGTGAGGAGAGGAGCAGCTCTGGTCGGTTGACCGACCCACCAGCCAACCCACCAGATCATCTGCTGAGAGGAAGGTGCTCCTCCAGGAGGACCCAGGAGCCACCAGGGTGGAATACACACAAACACACCTTCACCCTGGACATTACTGAGATAAGTAGCAGTACTATGAAATACAGGTAACTCTTAATGACAGAAATGGATTGAAAACGGTCATATTCAAATCAAATGACAAATATAAAACTGCTTCTCCTGCTAGAATTATATTATATTGTCATTATCGTGGTTCAAGATAACATACAGTATGAAGACAAATGACAACTGCCATGCATTTATACAGTAGGCTAGCGCCGAGTGTCAGACAGGATGGAAGGTGTGTATAAATAGGGCAGGATGGAAGTTGTGTATTAATAGGGCAGGATGGAAGGTGTGTATAATAGGGCAGGATGGAAGGTGTGTATAATAGGGCAGGATGGAAGGTGTGTATAATAGGGCGTTGAGGAGTATCAGACAGGGTGGAAGGTGTGTTAATAGGGTGTTGAGGATTGACGCCTGCCGTTGGTCACATCTCTTGATTACCACTTTGGAGATACTCTGATGTATTTAAGTGCTGAGGAGAATTGATTATGTGACTTTGATTGAGATTTGAACAGAATGCCATGCCCAAACTTGGAGGGTGTTTCTTACTTGCTCTCAAACCAGCGGTAAGATGCTGCCACTCTATTCAAACTGTCTATCCTTTCTCTAGTATTACTCCTTCCATTGTTACACTGTCCTTTACAATTTCTCCGTCTTTTCTTTGCCCATCCAGTCCTTTCTTCTTTTCTTTGCCCATCCATTCATCCTAAATTGTCTCAACAAGAAACATGGAACTAAGCCTCAAAATTGGAGAAAAGAAGATGGATGCTTTCACCTTCAGATGGATAATGCCTTGTTGTGTTTCTTTCTCAGTACGGAGACACCGTAGTGACACCGTACCGTAGTGACACCGTACCCTCAGACCAGGTATATTCTACCAGGGGGGGCGTGTGAGCATCATGGTAAGGAGGGCACAGCACGTTTTTTTTATTTTTACAACCTTTAATAATAATAATAATAACAATAATAACAATAACACTAACACTAACAACAATAATAATAATAATAATAATAATAAAATAACAATGAATCTGAAATAATGATGTGCGTCTGTGTGCTCGTACATCAGTGAACAGCCACCATGAGCTCTGACGCAGAGATGGCCGTGTATGGCCCGGCCGCCGTCTACCTCCGGAAGCCAGAGAAGGAGCGGATCAAGGCCCAGAACCGGCCCTTCGATGCCAAAACAGCCTGCTTCGTGCCTGATAACAAGGAACTCTACATCAAAGGAGTGGTCCAGAAGAGGGAAGGTGGCCAAGCCACCGTGAAGACTGAGGCTGGCGAGGTGAGTCTTATTTCAGCTGACTAATGACTAATCGACTACATGACCCCTAATCTTCAACTCACCTTCATCCATCAACATGTCTCTAGATGACAAAGCTTTGGGATCATCAGAGTCCAACATGAAAATTCAATAGAGGCAGTTTGGAACTACACTTTCGTGATGAGATAGCCCTCTTTGAGAAATGTCTCCCTCGGGCAGGAGGATGTCCTGTTGGCATAATGGTTGATATTTGGTTCGTGTAAAATAAGGTTGAAATTCAGGGTTGGATCCCTGCTTGACTCAGGGAATTATGGATTATTTCTCCTTGACTGATGTGTTTCAGATTGTAACAGTCAAGGATGAGGACTGCCACCCCATGAATCCTCCAAAATATGACAAGATTGAGGACATGGCCATGATGACCCACCTCAACGAGCCTTCTGTGCTGTTCAACCTCAAAGATCGTTATGCAGCATGGATGATCTACGTGAGTGAGATCTGAATAAGGATGTTTGTTTGTCCTAATCCAGTTTGCCAGTTTGTGTTGGTCTCTTACAGACTGCACGTTGCTTTCTTCTCCAGACCTACTCTGGGCTGTTCTGTGCCACGGTAAACCCTTACAAGTGGCTTCCGGTCTACAACCAGGAGGTGGTCTCGGCCTATCGTGGCAAGAAGCCCATGGAGGCCCCACCACACATCTTCTCTGTTTCTGATAATGCATATCAAAATATGCTTACAGGTGAGAGTTATGAAATCACCTATATTGATATACATTGATATGAAGTATGAAATCACCTATATTGATATACATTGATATGAAGTATGATATCACCTATATTGATATATATATACAATACAGACATCTCAGACAGATAAACACAACATTTATTTCGGACCCGTCAAAATTGTTAAGATAATACATTCATAATCAAGATTTTTTGGGGGGGGAAAGCAATACTTTTATTATGCACCTTTCTAAAAGCTCTGTGGATAGTTTTTTTTTATGATCAGTCTACATAAAATGTTATCTATCAACTTCAAATTATTTTTACAATGAACTTTCCTCTGATAGTTTAACAATGTAAGTGCTAATTAATAACCAATTACCGATTTTGCTTTTGGGGTTGGCAGGAAATTGTTTACAGTAATACTATTTATAAATGTGTGTATGTTTCCAAATTACCTACAGATCGTGAGTGCCAGTCTGTCCTGATCACGTAAGTCAACTGCATTTCTTTTGAGATGATGAATCGAAGAATAAGAAAATAACGTGGAAATCATTTAAACTGTCTAAAAATCTGTCAATTTAGCTAAAAAAATTCTGTGCTACAGTGGAGAATCCGGTGCAGGCAAGACTGTCAACACCAAGCGAGTCATCCAGTACTTTGCCACAATCGCGGTGGCTGGTGCTGATAAGAAGAAGGAGGCAGCTGGTAAAATACAGGTGAGACAAACATTGAGATGTTATATCAATAAAACAACATAGACATACAATTAAAATGTATTGACAGAAACTTTGTAATTTTAATGGTGTAGATTGTTGTTTCTAGGGGACGCTGGAGGATCAAATAATTTCAGCCAACCCTCTGCTGGAGGCTTTTGGGAACGCCAAGACTGTGAGGAACGACAACTCTTCTCGCTTCGTGAGTAGACCCTGAAATCTTCTTAGGGCCTTCTTTAAATTATACATTAAATTACTGAAGGTTTTGCAGTGTAAAACAACACAATTTTCATACCATTTG
Source organism: Borostomias antarcticus (assembly GCF_949987555.1). Classification (NCBI taxonomy): domain Eukaryota; kingdom Metazoa; phylum Chordata; class Actinopteri; order Stomiiformes; family Stomiidae; genus Borostomias; species Borostomias antarcticus. The sequence goes on along the minus strand of NC_140255.1, from coordinate 5,509,772 downwards.
AATAGGGTAAATTCATCAGAATTCACTTCGGAACCTCAGGAAAACTGGCTTCCGCTGATAGGTAAGTTTGCTCTTAAAAAAAATAAAACTTTTCTGTTGTTGGTCACTTGAACTATTTTTCTTCTGTGTATTGTTCACTTTTGCTCTCATTCTCTGAATAATATTATCTTACGTTGTGTCCTTTAACCAAACTGTCTCTTTTGTTCTGTGTGAACCAACCTCCCTTGCTCTTTTGCTCTGGAGACCTGATGGAGAAGTCCCGGGTGACGTTCCAGCTGGCGGATGAGAGGAGCTATCACATCTTCTACCAGATCATGACTGGCCACAAGACTGAGCTCATAGGTACTCAAACTACTTTTGTACCAAACTTGTTTTTGTGTAACAAAACTAGTGTAATAATGACAGTAACCTGGGTCTCCCATGCCAAAGCTAAAGCCAATATATAACTGCAGCTCCTCATCAAGTCTGGGCTACTCCATCATATATGCTGCTCTATCATTTAAAAAACAAATCTGTTCATGGAACATACTGGTACATACAGTAAACTGTGATTTCTCTCTCTGTATAGATATGCTGCTGATTACATCCAACCCCTATGACTTCCCCATGATCAGCCAGGGCCAGATCGCTGTGGCCAGCATAGATGACAAGGAGGAGCTGGTGGCCACTGATGTGAGAGATCCCCCTTGTTCTTGTGCGTGTGTGTAAGATGTACTGTGTATCGACACCAATGTTTTTTGCTTTTTGTCAATGATCTAGAGCGCCATAGACATCCTGGGCTTCAGTAATGATGAGAAGCTGGCCATCTACAAGCTGACAGGCGCTGTGATGCATTATGGGAACATGAAGTTCAAGCAGAAGCAGCGAGAGGAGCAGGCGGAGGCCTGACTCAGTGTCCTCCACAGTGGAGCTTTTACAGAATGTCAAACAAATATTCTGCTAGATTATCACGCTTCAGAAAGTAGACATTATGTCAAGAGGAGCTTTAGCAGTGATATATGGGACTGTGAGGAGAGGAGCAGCTCTGGTCGGTTGACCGACCCACCAGCCAACCCACCAGATCATCTGCTGAGAGGAAGGTGCTCCTCCAGGAGGACCCAGGAGCCACCAGGGTGGAATACACACAAACACACCTTCACCCTGGACATTACTGAGATAAGTAGCAGTACTATGAAATACAGGTAACTCTTAATGACAGAAATGGATTGAAAACGGTCATATTCAAATCAAATGACAAATATAAAACTGCTTCTCCTGCTAGAATTATATTATATTGTCATTATCGTGGTTCAAGATAACATACAGTATGAAGACAAATGACAACTGCCATGCATTTATACAGTAGGCTAGCGCCGAGTGTCAGACAGGATGGAAGGTGTGTATAAATAGGGCAGGATGGAAGTTGTGTATTAATAGGGCAGGATGGAAGGTGTGTATAATAGGGCAGGATGGAAGGTGTGTATAATAGGGCAGGATGGAAGGTGTGTATAATAGGGCGTTGAGGAGTATCAGACAGGGTGGAAGGTGTGTTAATAGGGTGTTGAGGATTGACGCCTGCCGTTGGTCACATCTCTTGATTACCACTTTGGAGATACTCTGATGTATTTAAGTGCTGAGGAGAATTGATTATGTGACTTTGATTGAGATTTGAACAGAATGCCATGCCCAAACTTGGAGGGTGTTTCTTACTTGCTCTCAAACCAGCGGTAAGATGCTGCCACTCTATTCAAACTGTCTATCCTTTCTCTAGTATTACTCCTTCCATTGTTACACTGTCCTTTACAATTTCTCCGTCTTTTCTTTGCCCATCCAGTCCTTTCTTCTTTTCTTTGCCCATCCATTCATCCTAAATTGTCTCAACAAGAAACATGGAACTAAGCCTCAAAATTGGAGAAAAGAAGATGGATGCTTTCACCTTCAGATGGATAATGCCTTGTTGTGTTTCTTTCTCAGTACGGAGACACCGTAGTGACACCGTACCGTAGTGACACCGTACCCTCAGACCAGGTATATTCTACCAGGGGGGGCGTGTGAGCATCATGGTAAGGAGGGCACAGCACGTTTTTTTTATTTTTACAACCTTTAATAATAATAATAATAACAATAATAACAATAACACTAACACTAACAACAATAATAATAATAATAATAATAATAAAATAACAATGAATCTGAAATAATGATGTGCGTCTGTGTGCTCGTACATCAGTGAACAGCCACCATGAGCTCTGACGCAGAGATGGCCGTGTATGGCCCGGCCGCCGTCTACCTCCGGAAGCCAGAGAAGGAGCGGATCAAGGCCCAGAACCGGCCCTTCGATGCCAAAACAGCCTGCTTCGTGCCTGATAACAAGGAACTCTACATCAAAGGAGTGGTCCAGAAGAGGGAAGGTGGCCAAGCCACCGTGAAGACTGAGGCTGGCGAGGTGAGTCTTATTTCAGCTGACTAATGACTAATCGACTACATGACCCCTAATCTTCAACTCACCTTCATCCATCAACATGTCTCTAGATGACAAAGCTTTGGGATCATCAGAGTCCAACATGAAAATTCAATAGAGGCAGTTTGGAACTACACTTTCGTGATGAGATAGCCCTCTTTGAGAAATGTCTCCCTCGGGCAGGAGGATGTCCTGTTGGCATAATGGTTGATATTTGGTTCGTGTAAAATAAGGTTGAAATTCAGGGTTGGATCCCTGCTTGACTCAGGGAATTATGGATTATTTCTCCTTGACTGATGTGTTTCAGATTGTAACAGTCAAGGATGAGGACTGCCACCCCATGAATCCTCCAAAATATGACAAGATTGAGGACATGGCCATGATGACCCACCTCAACGAGCCTTCTGTGCTGTTCAACCTCAAAGATCGTTATGCAGCATGGATGATCTACGTGAGTGAGATCTGAATAAGGATGTTTGTTTGTCCTAATCCAGTTTGCCAGTTTGTGTTGGTCTCTTACAGACTGCACGTTGCTTTCTTCTCCAGACCTACTCTGGGCTGTTCTGTGCCACGGTAAACCCTTACAAGTGGCTTCCGGTCTACAACCAGGAGGTGGTCTCGGCCTATCGTGGCAAGAAGCCCATGGAGGCCCCACCACACATCTTCTCTGTTTCTGATAATGCATATCAAAATATGCTTACAGGTGAGAGTTATGAAATCACCTATATTGATATACATTGATATGAAGTATGAAATCACCTATATTGATATACATTGATATGAAGTATGATATCACCTATATTGATATATATATACAATACAGACATCTCAGACAGATAAACACAACATTTATTTCGGACCCGTCAAAATTGTTAAGATAATACATTCATAATCAAGATTTTTTTGGGGGGGAAAGCAATACTTTTATTATGCACCTTTCTAAAAGCTCTGTGGATAGTTTTTTTTTATGATCAGTCTACATAAAATGTTATCTATCAACTTCAAATTATTTTTACAATGAACTTTCCTCTGATAGTTTAACAATGTAAGTGCTAATTAATAACCAATTACCGATTTTGCTTTTGGGGTTGGCAGGAAATTGTTTACAGTAATACTATTTATAAATGTGTGTATGTTTCCAAATTACCTACAGATCGTGAGTGCCAGTCTGTCCTGATCACGTAAGTCAACTGCATTTCTTTTGAGATGATGAATCGAAGAATAAGAAAATAACGTGGAAATCATTTAAACTGTCTAAAAATCTGTCAATTTAGCTAAAAAAATTCTGTGCTACAGTGGAGAATCCGGTGCAGGCAAGACTGTCAACACCAAGCGAGTCATCCAGTACTTTGCCACAATCGCGGTGGCTGGTGCTGATAAGAAGAAGGAGGCAGCTGGTAAAATACAGGTGAGACAAACATTGAGATGTTATATCAATAAAACAACAAAGACATACAATTAAAATGTATTGACAGAAACTTTGTAATTTTAATGGTGTAGATTGTTGTTTCTAGGGGACGCTGGAGGATCAAATAATTTCAGCCAACCCTCTGCTGGAGGCTTTTGGGAACGCCAAGACTGTGAGGAACGACAACTCTTCTCGCTTCGTGAGTAGACCCTGAAATCTTCTTAGGGCCTTCTTTAAATTATACATTAAATTACTGAAGGTTTTGCAGTGTAAAACAACACAATTTTCATACCATTTGAATAGGGTAAATTCATCAGAATTCACTTCGGAACCTCAGGAAAACTGGCTTCCGCTGATAGGTAAGTTTGCTCTTAAAAAAAATAAAACTTTTCTGTTGTTGGTCACTTGAACTATTTTTCTTCTGTGTATTGTTCACTTTTGCTCTCATTCTCTGAATAATATTATCTTACGTTGTGTCCTTTAACCAAACTGTCTCTTTTGTTCTGTGTGAACCAACCTCCCTTGCTCTTTTGCTCTGGAGACCTGATGGAGAAGTCCCGGGTGACGTTCCAGCTGGCGGATGAGAGGAGCTATCACATCTTCTACCAGATCATGACTGGCCACAAGACTGAGCTCATAGGTACTCAAACTACTTTTGTACCAAACTTGTTTTTGTGTAACAAAACTAGTGTAATAATGACAGTAACCTGGGTCTCCCATGCCAAAGCTAAAGCCAATATATAACTGCAGCTCCTCATCAAGTCTGGGCTACTCCATCATATATGCTGCTCTATCATTTAAAAAACAAATCTGTTCATGGAACATACTGGTACATACAGTAAACTGTGATTTCTCTCTCTGTATAGATATGCTGCTGATTACATCCAACCCCTATGACTTCCCCATGATCAGCCAGGGCCAGATCGCTGTGGCCAGCATAGATGACAAGGAGGAGCTGGTGGCCACTGATGTGAGAGATCCCCCTTGTTCTTGTGCGTGTGTGTAAGATGTACTGTGTATCGACACCAATGTTTTTTGCTTTTTGTCAATGATCTAGAGCGCCATAGACATCCTGGGCTTCAGTAATGATGAGAAGCTGGCCATCTACAAGCTGACAGGCGCTGTGATGCATTATGGGAACATGAAGTTCAAGCAGAAGCAGCGAGAGGAGCAGGCGGAGGCTGACGGCACTGAGGGTGAAGAACTGTACTAGATGGATGTTGTTTGGTTTATACATTGTCACGTACAGTAGTAACCAGTTTTATATTATATTGTCCTCATCAGTGGCAGACAAAGTCGCTTTCCTCATGGGGCTGAATGCTGCAGACCTGGTGAAAGGTTTATGCTATCCCAGAGTGAAGGTGGGGAATGAGTATGTCACCAAAGGACAGACAGTCCAACAGGTACCACAACAATTGGACAATTCAACAGATTATACAGCCTTCCTTTAAAAAAACACGAGAAAATAGAGATATTTAGATGCATTAAATGTGTCTAACATACACATCTCTTGGCTCTACAGGTACTCAATGCAGTTGGCGCCCTGGCTAAGTCTGTCTATGAGAAGATGTTCTTATGGATGGTCATCAGAATCAACGAGATGCTGGATACAAAGCAACCTAGACAATTCTTCATTGGGGTGCTCGACATCGCAGGATTTGAAATTTTTGATGTGAGATTATTTTGCATGCCAACCTCGAGCATGATTTAACACATCAAAAATGACAGTAGTAGTAGGCTCACCTACTGTATGAGACATCCTGAGTGTAGGTTCTGTACGTTCTTGAACTAAAAACTCAATTTTGTTTTCTAATCTTTCAGTACAACAGCTTGGAGCAACTCTGCATCAACTTCACCAATGAGAAACTTCAACAGTTTTTCAACCACCACATGTTTGTGCTGGAGCAAGAGGAGTACAAGAAAGAGGGGATAGACTGGGAATTCATTGACTTCGGCATGGATTTGGCTGCTTGCATTGAGCTTATTGAGAAGGTAGGTGATCCCATTCATGTAAGGTGGCGTTGATTTTCAAATTCCACTTAATATGGTATCCCAAAGAAAAAATGTTGTTGTCTACAGCCAATGGGCATCTTCTCCATCCTTGAAGAGGAGTGTATGTTCCCCAAGGCCTCAGACAACTCCTTCAAGAACAAACTCTACGACCAGCACATTGGGAAAAACAACGCTTTCCAGAAGCCCAAGCCTGTCAAAGGCAAGGCCGAGGCCCACTTCTCCCTGGTGCACTACGACGGCACCGTGGACTACAACCTTACCGGCTGGCTGGACAAGAACAAGGATCCCCTGAATGAGTCAGTTGTGCAGCTCTACCAGAAGTCCTCAGTTAAACTGCTGTGTTTCCTCTACGCCTCGTTCTCGGCTGCTGAAGCAGGTGAGGAGGAGATCAACTCTGAGCTGACTGCCAACAAGAGGAAGCTGGAGGATGAGTGCTCTGAGCTCAAGAAAGACATTGATGACTTGGAAATTACATTGGCCAAGGTGGAGAAGGAGAAACATGCCACATAAAATAAGGTTTGCTTTTTTTTGGTGATTTAGCAGAGTTGGTTTTGATCTCTTGTGATGAGAGTAACATTGTTAACCAGTTTGAGTTGGAATGAAAGAAACCCTGTTTGAGTTGGAGTGGAGGAAACCGGTCCTTGGTTGGTCACATTAAAACAAGTATGTGTTTGCAGGTTAAAAACCTTACAGAGGAGATGTCTGGTCAGGATGAGAGCATCGCCAAGCTGACCAAGGAGAAGAAAGCCCTCCAAGACGCACACCAGCAGACGCTTGATGATCTTCAGGCAGAAGAAGACAAAGTCAACACTCTGAACAAAGCAAAAACCAAGCTTGAACAGCAAGTGGATGATGTGAGTAAACCAATATCTAAAAGAAAAGCACTATGATGCTGAAATAGGATTTAATTTCTTCTGACTTGCTTTTATGTGCCACAGCTTGAAGGTTATCTGGATCAAGAGAAGAAGATTCGGATGGACCTTGAGAGGGCTAAGAGGAAGCTAGAGGGAGATCTGAAACTGGCACAAGAATCCATTATGGATCTGGAGAATGACAAGCAGCAATCTGAGGAGAAAATCAAGAAGTAAGAAGATTCAAATGAAGCATAATTAGGTAGGCTAGCTTGTAGAAGCTAGCCCAACTTGTGATATTCCCACTATTTCTTTCTTTATTATTATTAGGTGGGCTAGCTTGTAGAAGCTTGTAGCTTGTAGAAGCTAGCCCAACTTGTGATATTCCCACTATTTCTTTATTATTATTAGGTGGGCTAGCTTGTAGAAGCTTGTAGCTTGTAGAAGCTAGCCCAACTTGTGATATTCCCACTATTTCTTTCTTTATTATTATTAGGTGGGCTAGCTTGTAGAAGCTTGTAGCTTGTAGAAGCTAGCCCAACTTGTGATATTCCCACTATTTCTTTCTTTCTTTATTATAGTTCTCCCCACTTTTTTGAACCTCAACTAGTTCTTCATACTTTGTGCTAGAAACCTCATTCAAACTTTAAAATGTTCATGATGTTCAGCTGTTTCAGAGATCCATTCAGATTTTTGTAGTGTTTTTTAGTAATTTAACTTTTAAAACTATTTTTTGTCCCATTGAAACTGCTTGAAACTGCTTTTGGAATGTTCAGTAACTTTATGTTTTTAGAGTGGTGGCAGCAATTGCTTTAAAAATATTCACACATTTTGTAAACTGCTGGCACTCCTACAGTTTTGAACGCTCACACACATATTATATATCAAAATGTTCACACAACTGTTCTGATTCGTACAATGTAAGTAGCTAAGCTGTGTGACTTATAGTTTTCACGGTATGACGATTTGTTCGGCAACTGAGCTCCTCATTGAAACGTATGGAACCACACTAACTTTTGAGCTGTTAATTTTGTATTTTTACTCTTTTTCTAACTTGTCGCTATGCCTACAGTTTTAACAGCTCATACACATATTATATATCGAAACGTTCCCATAACTGTGCTGATTCGTACAATGTAAGTATCTAAGCTGTGTGACTTATAGTTTTCGCTGTATGACGATTTGTTCGGCAACTGCGCTCTCCATTGAAACGTATGGGCCCACACTCTACCTTTTGAGCTGCTAATTGAGCATTTAAACCCTTTTTCTAACTCGTCGCCATGCCTACAGTTTTTAAGCTACACGGACATACGTTCAGCATTTTCTCAGGATTCCTACAGTGTCAATATCTAGGCTTTTTGAGAGAGAGCTGTCTGAATCCAACATGCCTTTCCATTGAAGTGAATGAGAGGATGCTCACAGTGTCAGTTGGGATTTGAATTTGGGGACACGTGCAGGCTCTCTGTACAGCAGGGGTGCCCAAACCGTCGATCGCGGTCTACCGGTAGACCGTGGACTGATACCAAGTCGATTGCGAGCTGTTTAGGAAAAAAAGTTTTTTCTTTTTATATAAATCTTTCTTTAAATGTGTATCATTCCTGCCGTGTACCCCGTCACTTCAACACATAAAAAACAACAACTCTGGGCACATTTTATAGACATAGCCTACGTTAACGTGAATCTGTTGTCTGGGCGCGTGTGAAAGTTCAGTCAAGGTCAACATTAGCTAGTTGAGAAGCGCCTAGTAACGTCAACATAGCATAGAGCAAAAGAGCAAAAACCTACAATTTTCACCCTGAATGGGAGGAGGATTATTTTTTGGTTTATTCACACTCAAAGCCAGTTTGTCTCATCTGCAATGCAAGCGTTGCATTAGCAAAGAAGGCCAATCTGGAGTGACATTTCAAGACAGTACACGGGCGCTATGAGAAGGATTACCCTGCGAAGACGGCTCTACGCTCCACAAAAGTTCGGGAATTGAAGGCACAGCTAGCAGCCCAGCAGTCAATCTTCACCAAACCCAAGGCCCAGGGTAAAGCCGCAACTATAGCTTCCTATCGTGTCAGTCACGTTCTTGCCAGACACAAGAAGTCGTTCAAGGACGGCGAAATTGTGAAAGAAGCGTTTCTTGAGGCTGCGGATAGCCTTTTCAACAACTTCAAGAATAAAACGGAGATCGTGAAGGCCATTTAGGACGTACAGCTGTCCCAGAGTACTACTACAAGGCGATGTAAGGGAATGGCTGTCGATGTCGAGGAGCAACTCACAAAGGATATTGATGTTGGAATTTGTTAATGAAAGAAAATTGACCCTCTTCAAGCTCATCTCAATCACAACTGATGGCGCTCCAGCCATGGTAGGCCGCACCAGTGGGTTAATTGCACTGTGCAAAGCAAGTGAATCTTTCCCGGATATCCTGAATTATCATTGTATAATTCACCAGCAAGTGTTGTGCGGGAAGATTTTAAATATGAAAGAAGTGATGGATGTTGCGATGAAGATTGTGTGTTCCGTTCGGGCCAGGAGTCTGCAGAGAAGACTATTCCAGGAGTCTGCAGAGAAGACTATTCCAGGAGTCTGCAGAGAAGACTATTCCAGGAGTCTGCAGAGAAGACTATTCCAGGAGTCTGCAGAGAAGACTATTCCGTGCGCACTTGGAGGAGAACGATGCCGAGCACACAGACCTGCTGCTGCACACGGATGTAAGGTGGCTAAGCAGAGGTACATTTTTGTCCAGATTCACAGAGCTGTTGCCTGAAATCAAGGATTTCCTGAAACTTTCAAAACATGTGGAGTACCATGCAAAGCTAGAGGACCACCAGTGGCTTTTAGATTTATCTTTCCTCACCGATCTCACTGGCGAGCTCAATTAACTTAATTTAGAGCTGCAGGGTAAGGATAAAGACTCGATCAACATGATGAGTTCAGTGAACACGTTTAAAAGCAAGCTACAGCTGATCTCAAGGAGGCTGCAGCGTGGTGACCTGTGCAACTTTCCTGTCATCCAGGCAGAACTACACCGTCAGGGTAAAGACATCACCCATCTTCACAGTGCACGTTATGAGGAGCAAGTTCAGAACATGTTGTTGAGTTTGAGAAGCGTTTTACTGACTTTGCATCCATCGAGCCTGTTGCCAGCTATATGTGTTACCCATTTGGTGCAAGTATTGATGTGGGTGACATTGCCTCCAAAGTCGTATCAGTGTTCAAGATGGACCCTAACCCTAGCTCTGCTGTTGAGGACTAGATTCTGACATTGCAAAATGACATTGAGATCAAAGCCAGGGCTACATCAGCGAAACCTGATGAGCGTGGAGTGTTCTGGAACCTACTGCTGGAAGAAAAGTATCCCCACCTCAGAAGATGTGCCTTGAACCTGACAGCACTTTTTGGATCAACCTATTTGTGCGAGTCTGCTTTCTCTCACATGAAAATCATTAAGGCCAAGTACAGATCCACAATGACTGATGAGCACCTTGCAGCCTGCCTACGCCTAGCAACCAGCTCCTACTGCCCTGACTACGAGAAACTAGCTGCCTCCTCCCAGTGCCAGGTCTCCCACTAAGGTACAGAAATGTATTTATTTCCTATTTTCAAAGTTACTTTACTACTGTGGTAGCATTCACATTCCTTCCTTCCTTCCTTCCTTCCTTCCTTCCTTCCTTCCTTCCTTCCTTCCTTCCTTCCTTCCTTCCTTCCTTCCTTCCTTCCTTCCAACCTTCTGTTAGAGTTCGGTTTTGGGACCCAGGCGCAACAGGAAAGGAGGAGGCAAGGAACGGTAAAGCCCGGAGGGGCGATTTAATAAGATCACAAAGGGGGATGTGGTAGTCGTACAGCCGATGGTCAGGCAGGAGCGTGGTAGTCGTACAGGCGATGGTCAGGCAGGAGCGGGGTTGTCGTACAGGCGATGTTCAGGCAGGAGCGGGGTTGTCGTACAGGCGATGGTCAGGCAGGAGCGGGGTCGTACAGGCGATGGTCAGGCAGGAGCGGGGTCGTACAGGCGATGGTCAGGCAGGAGCAGGGTAATCGTACAGACGTGGGTCAGGCAGGAACTGGAGAGATGAGGAGGGGAGGCAGGGTGAGTGAGAGTAATCACAAACGGGGAACGGGAAAAACACTACAAAATACGGGTAAGGAGATTGTAGGCTAGGCTATACTTTACCACAAGAGTATTATGGTAAGATCTGGCGATGAGTGGAGTGTAGACCAGGTTCTTGTAGAGGTTGAAGGTGATTGCAGAACGAGGGACAGGTGTGGTGATGATAATTGGAAACCGGTGAGTAGAGCCGCGCCCGCGTCATCGTCGGAGACGAGCGCGCCGTTCTTGTCTTTGCGCACGGGCTGATGTGCTGGGCATGTCGGGATCCGACTCGACGTCACCGGAGTGGGAGGAGACTGCCGAGTCCGCGGAGCTGGCCGGAGACGGGGAACGCCCGGCAGTGGGGGGAAACTCCGGAGAGTCAGAACGTTGTATGCCCGGGCCGATGCGACGTGCGGTAGAGCGCGTAGGGCGCCCCGAGCGCGCAGCGGGCCCAGAGGGGAGAGAGGGAGGCGGTTGTGGAGGCGAGGGCATGCGAGCCGTAACAGGACCCCCCCCCCGAGGGGAGCCACCTGGCGACCGACCGGGGGCGTCAGGATGGGCCCGGTAGAAGTCCCGGAGGAGAGACGGGTCCATAATGAGCTGCCTGGAGATCCAGCTGCACTCCTCGGGGCCGTACCCCTCCCAATCCGCCAGGTATTGGAACCCCCGACCCCGGCGGCGCACCTTCAGCAGCCGCCGAACCGTCCACTGGGGATGCCCGTCGACCATCTGGGGAGGCGGAGGAGCTGGGGCAGAAGGCATGAGAGGACTCGAGGAGACAGGTTTGATCTTGGACACATGGAATACAGGGTGTACCCGCATGGAAGCAGGGAGCTTAAGACGTACCGCAGCCGGGTTCAGGACACGGTCGATCTCGAAGGGCCCAACGAAGCGCGGAGCCAGCTTCCTGGAGGGGACCTGGAGTGGAAGATCAGCAGTGGAGAGGTAGACACGTTGACCGGGCCGATACGCCGGAGCAGGAGTGCGGCGGCGGTTGGCCCCGCGGCAGGAGCGCTCGTTGGAGCGGAGCAGGGCCCTGCGGACCTCCCTCCAGACACGGCGACAGCGGCTGAGGTGGGCCTGGACGGAGGGGACGGAGGCCTCCGACTCCTGGAGAGAGAACAGCGGGGGCTGGTACCCGAGGGATGACTCGAACGGAGACCTGCCAGTGGCAGCGCTGGTCAGGGCATTGAGGGAGTATTCGACCCAGGGTAGGTCCTTGCTCCAGGAGGTGGGGTGGAGAGCCGACACACAGCGGAGAGCGGACTCCAGGCTCTGGTTGGCCCGTTCGGCCTGGCCGTTGGTCTGCGGGTGGTAGCCAGAGGAGAGGCTGATGGTGGCGCCGATCTCCTTGCAGAAGGCCCTCCAGACCTGGGAGGTGAATTGAGGCCCACGGTCCGAGACAATGTCTCCGGGGAGACCGTGGAGCCGGTAGACATGTTGGACGAGGAGTTCAGCTGTCTCCGCAGAGGACGGGAGCTTGGGGAGCGCCACCAGATGGACCGCCTTGGAGAACCGGTCCACCACGGTGAGGATGACCGTGTTGCCCCTGGAGGGGGGAAGACCGGTGATGAAGTCCAGGGCGATGTGGGACCAGGGACGGCTGGGGACCGGGAGAGGACGCAGGAGGCCAGCCGGGGGCTGGTGGGACGCCTTGCTGCGGGAGCAGACGGGACAGGCGACCACAAACTCCCGGACGTCGGACCTCATGGAGGGCCACCAGAACCGTCGGCTCAGGAAGGAGAAGGTGCGGTGAACCCCGGGATGGCACGCAAACCGGCTGGCATGGCCCCACTGGAGCACCCGGGACCGGACCGAGTCAGGCACGAAGAGCCTGCGAGGAGGAACGTTGGCCGGACTGGGTTGGGCGCGTTGGGCCTGCCTCACCACTGCCTCGATGTTCATTGTGACCACCCCTATGACACGCGAGACCGGCAGGATGGACTCAGGCTCCGCGGGGGGCGCCTCGGGCGCGTGGAGGCGGGACAGCGCGTCGGCCTTGGCGTTGCGGGAGCCGGGCCGGAAGGTGAGGGTGAAATCAAACCTCCCGAGGAACTGGGACCACCGCGCCTGGCGGGAGTTGAGGCGCTTGGCCGCCCGGATGAAGGTCAGGTTCTTGTGGTCTGACCAGACGAGGGTGGTGTGTTCGGCGCCCTCAAGCCAGTGGCGCCACTCCTCCAAGGCCCCCACCACCGCCAACAACTCTCTGTTCCCGATGTCGTAATTCACCTCCGCTGGGGAGAACCGGCGGGAGAGGAAGGCACAGGGGTGCAACTTCTGGTCCTCCCCTGACCGCTGGGACAGAACAGCACCGATGCCTGTGTCCGATGCGTCCACCTCGACCACGAACTGCCTGGAGGGGTCAGGATGGAGAAGGACCGGGGCGGTGGTGAAGCACTTCTTGAGCGCGGAGAAGGCAGCGCTGGCAGCCGGTGTCCAGACGAACGGACGCAGGGATGAGGTGAGGTGGGTGAGGGGAGCTGCTACCCGGCTGTAGTCCCGTATGAAACGGCGGTAAAAGTTGGCGAAGCAAAGGAAGCTCTGAAGTTGCCTCCGGGTCGTGGGTTGAGGCCATTCGACCACGGTCTTGATCTTGCGGGGGTCGGGTCGCGTCAGGCCTCCCTCCACAATGAGCCCCAGGAACTCCACTGACGAGGAGTGAAAAGTGCACTTCTCCGCCTTGATATATAGGCGGTTCTCCCGGAGACGCTGGATGACCATGCGGACATGCTGGACGTGCTCCTCAGCGCTCCTGGAGAATACCAGGATGTCGTCCAGGTAAAGGACCACAAAGACGTCCAGCATGTCCCTGAGCACGTCGTTCATCAGCGCCTGGAAGACGGCGGGGGCGTTGGTGAGGCCGAAGGGCATGACGAGGTACTCGTAGTGGCCACGGGAGGTCTTGAAGGCGGTCTTCCATTCGTCCCCCTCACGGATACGCACCAGGTGATAAGCGTTCCTGAGATCCAACTTGGTGAAGATGGTGGCACCGATGAGGGGTTCGAAGTTGGAGCTCATGAGGGGGAGTGGATATTTATTCTTAACCGTGATGTTATTGAGCAGCCTGTAGTCGATGCACGGCCTCAGATCTCCTCCCTTCTTCTTGACGAAGAAGAACCCCGCTGCCACCTGGGATCGAGATGGTCGGATGAGACCCTCGGCCAAGCACTCGGAGATGTAGGTATCCATGGCTGCTTTCTCCGGGAGGGAGAGGTTGTAGAGACGACTGGCTGGGAGAGGGGCGCCAGGGTGGAGCTCGATGGCGCAGTCGTAGGGTCGATGAGGGGGGAGTGTGCGGGCGCGCTCCTTACTGAAGGCCTCCCCGAGGTCGTGGTACATCGAAGGGACCGTGGAGAGGTCCGGAGGAGCGGGACGGGGTCGGTCAACCCGAGTGGAGGTCTGAGCAGCTCGGAGGCAGCGGGCGTGGCAGGCGGTGCTCCAGCTGAGGATGTGCCCCGAGCTCCAGCAGACATGAGGGGTATGGAGTTCCAGCCAGGGCCTACCTAGGATGAACGGAGCGTCGGGAGAGTGGATGACGAAGGGGCGGATGTTCTCCACGTGGTTTCCCGAGGCTGTGAGGGTGAGGGGCAGGGTCCGGTGAGTAATGGGACCCATGGGATGGCCATCCAGAGCGAAGGCCGAGAGGGGCCTCTCCAGAGGGGAGATAGGGAGCGCCGCTTTGTGGGCGAACTGGACGTCCACGAAGCTCTCGTCAGCACCGGAGTCGATGAGAGCAGGGACGGAGAGCGTGTGCCCCTGCCAGGCGAGGGTGACAGTGAACCTGGCGGCACGGGTCCGGGATTGGGGATGGATGAGCCGGCTTACTCGGTACCCCCTGGCGAGTGAGCCTACTCTTTTTGCCGCCCTGGGAGGTGCAGAGGAACAGGAGTCGACGGCGTGCGCTGGGCTAGCGCAGTAAATGCACAGTCCGTTCTGTTCCCGGTGCTCACGCTCTGCAGGGGTCAGTCGGGTCCAACCCAGTTGCATGGGTTCCTCTCCAGCGGTGTTTGGGGGGGCGAGGGAGGCCGGGGCAGGCCGAGAGAGTCCGGCAGAGGGAGGCGGAGACGGTCTGGGTGCGCTGTGATGTTGGTGCGCCCGCTCGCGCCTGCGTTCCCGGTGGCGCTCGTCTATGGCTATGGAGAGGGAGACGAGTTGGCTCAGGGTCGCTGGTCTGTCTCCTCCAGCCAGGCTGTCCTTCATGGCGTCCCCCAGGCCCCGTCGGAAGGCGCTGTACAGGGCAGACTCGTTCCAGGAGCAACGGGCAGCGAGGATGCGGAACTCCGTGGCGTAGTCCGCTACTGAGCTGGAACCCTGGGTGAGGGCGGAGAGAGCAGCGTCCGCGTCCTGTCCGTGGACGTCGTGGTCGAACACAGTCCTGAATTCTGCCACGAAGGCTGTGTAGTCCTGCATGTAGGCAGCTGCGCCTTCGCGACCCGCCATGACCCAACGGCGAGCCCGTCCCGTGGTTAGGTTAGCGATGTAGGCTACGCGAGCTGACGCAGTGGAGTACATGCTTGGCTGGAGCTCAAACACGTACTCACACTGCATGAGGAACTCCCGGCAGAGGGTGAATGTCCCGTCGTAGGGGGCCGGGGAGGCGAGATGGGGCTCCCGGTTTGGTGGAGCGGTGGGGTTCAGGAACGGAGCCAGGCGGGCACTGAGCGCGGTGACCAGGTCGGATACCTGCTGCAGTTGCTCAGCTTGGGTCTGTTGGAGGGCTTGGAGTGGTCCAGGAGGTGTAGGTCTCTCCTCCATGTTGGCTGGGTCAAAACTGGCCAGATCTTACTGTTAGAGTTCGGTTTTGGGACCCAGGCGCAACAGGAAAGGAGGAGGCAAGGAACGGTAAAGCCCGGAGGGGCGATTTAATAAGATCACAAAGGGGGATGTGGTAGTCGTACAGCCGATGGTCAGGCAGGAGCGTGGTAGTCGTACAGGCGATGGTCAGGCAGGAGCGGGGTTGTCGTACAGGCGATGTTCAGGCAGGAGCGGGGTTGTCGTACAGGCGATGGTCAGGCAGGAGCGGGGTCGTACAGGCGATGGTCAGGCAGGAGCGGGGTCGTACAGGCGATGGTCAGGCAGGAGCAGGGTAATCGTACAGACGTGGGTCAGGCAGGAACTGGAGAGATGAGGAGGGGAGGCAGGGTGAGTGAGAGTAATCACAAACGGGGAACGGGAAAAACACTACAAAATACAGGTAAGGAGATTGTAGGCTAGGCTATACTTTACCACAAGAGTATTATGGTAAGATCTGGCGATGAGTGGAGTGTAGACCAGGTTCTTGTAGAGGTTGAAGGTGATTGCAGAACGAGGGACAGGTGTGGTGATGATAATTGGAAACCGGTGAGTAGAGCCGCGCCCGCGTCATCGTCGGAGACGAGCGCGCCGTTCTTGTCTTTGCGCACGGGCTGATGTGCTGGGCATGTCGGGATCCGACTCGACGTCACCGGAGTGGGAGGAGACTGCCGAGTCCGCGGAGCTGGCCGGAGACGGGGAACGCCCGGCAGTGGGGGGAAACTCCGGAGAGTCAGAACGTTGTATGCCCGGGCCGATGCGACGTGCGGTAGAGCGCGTAGGGCGCCCCGAGCGCGCAGCGGGCCCAGAGGGGAGAGAGGGAGGCGGTTGTGGAGGCGAGGGCATGCGAGCCGTAACACCTTCATTCCTTCCAACCTTCCTTCCTTCCATCCATCCATCCATCCATCCATCCATCCATCCATCTTTCTTTCTTTTTTCCTTCCTTCCTTCCTTCCTTCCTTCCTTCCTTCCTTCCTTCCTTCCTTCCTTCCTTCCATCCACCCACCCACCCACCCACCCACCCATCCACCCATCCATCTTTCTTTCTTTCTTTCTTTCTTTCTTTCTTTCTTTCTTTCTTTCTTTCTTTCTTTCTTTCTTTCTATCTTTTTCTTTCTTTCTTTCTTTCTTTCTTTCTTTCTTTCTTTCTTTCTTTCTTTCTTTCTTTCTTTCTTTCTTTCTTTCCTTCCAACCTTCCTTCCATCCATCCATCCATCCATCCATCCATCCATCCATCCATCCATCTTTCTTTCTTTCTTTCTTTCTTTCTTTCTTTCTTTCCTTCCTTCCTTATATTCAAAGAAATATTCAGAATGACACTCTTTCAGCTATTGAACTCAATAAAACTATGAGTTATGATGAGTGGTCTAATCTATTTTTGAGTGTAGTACTAGCAGTACTTATAACAAACACCTACTGCTTTTCACTGCTACTGCTTCTAACCTCAACTTCCATACAACACCTCCACAGTTACTGCTCGGCCCCGGCATGGGGATGGCCTGGCAATCACTGACCTGCCCCCCACAACCTCTGACCTGAGGGGGCGGAGTCTCGCCATCATGCCACTCTCCACGCCACCGTCCCCACATCTCAGACCCTGAGTTAGCTAACGACGCAGTTTTCACGGTTGGGTGCATGTGGGTGGTCCGGGGAGCAGTACACTGTCCTCGACCGGCTCTGACCCGAGGGGGCGGAGTCTAATCACCACGCCACTATCCACGGCACTGTCCCCACATCTCAGCCCCTGAGTGAGCTACAGACACACGGTCTTCACTGTTGGGTGCATGGAGATTGCCCGGATGTCAGTGCACTGTTCCCAAGCTGCTCTGACCGGAGGGGGCGGAGTCTCGCCATCACGCCACTATCCACGCCACGGACCTCACAACACAGCCTCTGAGGTGGCTAGAGACACACGGTCTTCACTGGTGAAGGCAGGTGGGTAGTCCGGCATGGCCTACACTGTCCCCGACTGGCTCTGACCTGAGGGGGTGGAGTCTCACCACCACGCCACTATCCACGCCACGGGCCCCACAACTCAACCCCTGACTGGGCTAGAGACACACAGTCTTCATTGGTGGATGCATGGAAATTGCCCAGAGGTCACTGTACTGTCCCCGACTAGCTGTGACCCAGGGGGGCGGGGCCTAACCAGCACGCCACTATCCACGCCACGGGCCCCACAACTCAGTCCCTGATTGGGCTAGAGACACATGGTCTTCACCGGTGCGGGCGAGTAGGTGGCCCGGAGAGGGGTACATTGTCCTCGACCAGCTCTGACCTGAGGGGGCAGAGTCTCACCACCATGCCACTTTCCCCGCCACAGACCCCACAACTCAGCCCCTGAGTGGGCTAGAGACGCACGGTCTTCGCCGGTGGGTGCATGGAGATTGCCTGGTCCATAGTAGTTCTAGCAGTAGCTGTTACATACAGCTGCAGCAGCTAGCCCACCTCACATTTTCTCCAGGAAATGTACTTTCTAGTTTTCTATGTTATGTTTGTTGTGGCCAAATAACTAAATGTTTTAATATTTCTTCCTGGCAGAAAATAATTTGAAACATCCCAGCTGCAAAGCAAAATCCATGATGAACAAGCAATGGCTTCCCAGCTTCAAAAGAAGATAAAGGAGTTCCATGTAATACAGTCAAATATCTGATATGTTTAGGATTATATCTATCTAGGTGCACTTTAAACACGGTAGTTCTCTGTGGAGCTGACTGATATATTCTCTTGCAAGGCCCGTATTGAGGAACTGGAGGAGCACTTTGAGGCAGAGCGCGTCTGTCGGGCCAAGATAGAGAAGCAAAGGTCTGATCTCTCCAGGGAACTTGAGGAGGTCAGCGAGAGGCTTGAAGAAGCCGGAGGAACCACCGCTGCTCAGATAGAGATGAACAAGAAGCGTGAGGTGGAGTTCCTGAAGCTTCGTCGTGACCTGGAGGAGTCAACATTGCACCATGAGGCTACGTCTGCAGCTCTTCGCAAGAAACAGGCCGACAGTATGGCAGAACTGGGAGAACAGATTGACAACCTCCAGAGAATCAAACAGAAACTGGAAAAGGAAAAGAGTGAATATAAGATGGAGGTTGATGACTTGGCCAGCAATATAGAAGCTATGACAAAAGCTAAGGTATGCCAAATCAAGAATGAAAACATTTACACCCATTTACAGTAGACTCTGTTACGGCTCGCATGCCCTCGCCTCCACAACCGTCTCCCTCTCTCCCCTCTGGGCCCGCTGCGCGCTCGGGGCGTCCTACGCGCTCTACCGCACGTCGCATCAGCCCGGGCATACAACGCTCTGGCTCTCCGGAGTTTCCCCCCACTGCCGGGCGTTCCCCGTCTCCGGCCAGCTCCGCGGACTCGGCAGTCTCCTCCCTCTCCGGTGACGAAGAATCGGATCCCGACATGCCCAGCACATCGGCCCGTGCGCAAAGACAAGAACGGCGCGCTCGTCTCCGACGATGACGCTGGCGCGGCTCTACTCACCGGTTCCCAATTATCATCACCACACCTGTCCCTCGTTCTGCAATCACCTTCAACCTCTACAAGAACCTGGTCTACACTCCACTCATCGCCAGATCTTACCATAATACTCTTGTGGTAAAGTATAGCCTAAGCCTACAATCTCCTTACCCGTATTTTGTAGTGTTTTTTTCCCGTTCCCGTTTGTGATTACTCTCACTCACCCTGCCTCCCCTCCTCATCTCTCCAGTTCCTGCCTGACCCACGTCTGTACGATTACCCCGCTCCTGCCTGACCACCGCCTGTACGACCCCGCTCCTGCCTGACCATCGCCTGTACGACAACCCCGCTCCTGCCTGAACATCGCCTGTACGACAACGCTCCTGCCTGACCATCGCCTGTACGACAACCCCGCTCCTGCCTGAACATCGCCTGTACGACAACCCCGCTCCTGCCTGACCATCGCCTGTACGACAACCCCGCTCCTGCCTGACCATCGCCTGTACGACAACCCCGCTCCTGCCTGACCATCGCCTGTACGACTACCACGCTCCTGCCTGACCATCGGCTGTACGACTACCACATCCCCCTTTTTGATCTTATTAAATCGCCCCTCCGGGCTTTACCGTTCCTTGCCTCCTCCTTTCCTGTTGCGCCTGGGTCCCAAAACCAAACCCTCACAGTAAGATCTGGCCAGTTTGGACCCAGCCAACATGGAGGAGAGACCTGCACCTCCCGGACTACTCCAAGCCCTCCCACGGACCCAAGCTGAGCAACTGCAGCAGGTATCCGCCCAACAGCACGCCCAGGACGAGCGACTGAGGGGCCTCGCTACTCTGGTCTGCTCCCTGTCCGACCAG
Organism: Borostomias antarcticus; assembly: GCF_949987555.1. Lineage (NCBI taxonomy): Eukaryota > Metazoa > Chordata > Actinopteri > Stomiiformes > Stomiidae > Borostomias > Borostomias antarcticus. The sequence goes on along the minus strand of NC_140255.1, from coordinate 5,489,869 downwards.
GTCACCGCGGTCAGTGCACGCCAGGCTCCGTTCCTGAACCCCACCGCTCCACCAAACCGGGAGCCCCATCTCGCCTCCCCGGCCCTCTACGACGGGACGTTCACCCTCTGCCGGGAGTTCCTCATGCAGTGTGAGTACGTGTTTGACCTCCAGCCAAGCATGTACTCCACTGCGTCGGCTCGGATAGCCTACATTGCCAACCTGACCACGGGACGGGCTCGCCGTTGGGTCATGGCGGGTCGCGAGGGCGCAGCTGCCTACATGCAGGACTACACTGCCTTCGTGGCAGAATTCCGGACTGTGTTCGACCACGACGTCCACGGACAGGACGCGGACGCTGCTCTCTCCGCCCTCACCCAGGGTTCCAGCTCAGTAGCGGACTACGCCACGGAGTTCCGCATCCTCGCTGCCCGTTGCTCCTGGAACGAGTCTGCCCTATACAGCGCCTTCCGACGGGGTCTGGGGGACGCCATGAAGGACAGCCTGGCTGGAGGAGACAGACCAGCGACCCTGAACCAACTCGTCTCCCTCTCCATAGCCATAGACGAGCGCCACCGGGAACGCAGGCGCGAGCGGGCGCACCAACACCACAGCGCACCCAGACCGTCTCCGCCCCCCTCTGCCGGTCTCTCTCGGCCTGCCCCGGCCTCCCTCGCCCCCCCAAACACCGCTGGAGAGGAACCCATGCAACTGGGTTGGACCCGACTGACCCCTGCAGAGCGTGAGCACCGGGAACAGAACGGGCTATGCATATACTGCGCTAGCCCAGCGCACGCCGTCGACTCCTGTTCCTCTGCACCTCCCAGGGCGGCAAAAAGAGTAGACTCACTCGCCAGGGGATACCGAGTGAGCCGGCTCATCCATCCCCAATCCCGGACCCGTGCCGCCAGGTTCACTGTTACCCTCGCCTGGCAGGGGCACACGCTCTCCGTCCCTGCTCTCATCGACTCCGGTGCTGACGAGAGCTTCGTGGACGTCCAGTTCGCCCACAAAGCGGCGCTCCCTATCTCCCCTCTGGAGAGGCCCCTCTCGGCTTTCGCCCTGGATGGCCATCCCATGGGTCCCATCACGCACCGGACCCTGCCCCTCACTCTCACAGTCTCGGGTAACCACGTGGAGAACGTCCGCCCCTTCGTCATCCACTCTCCCGACGCTCCGTTCATCTTAGGGAGGCCCTGGCTGGAACTCCATACCCCTCATGTCTGCTGGAGCTCGGGGCGCATCCTCGGCTGGAGCACCACCTGCCACGCCCGCTGCCTCCGAGCTGCTCAGACCTCCACTCGGGTTGACCGGCCCCGTCCCGCTCCTCCTGACCTCTCCACGGTCCCTTTGATGTACCACGACCTCGGGGAGGCCTTCAGTAAGGAGCGCGCCCGCACACTTCCCCCTCATCGACCCTACGACTGCGCCATCGAGCTCCACCCTGGCGCCCCTCTCCCAGCCAGTCGTCTCTACAACCTCTCCCTCCCGGAGAAAGCTGCCATGGACACCTACATCTCCGAGTGCTTGGCCGAGGGCCTCATCCGACCATCTCGTTCCCAGGTGGCAGCGGGGTTCTTCTTTGTAAAGAAGAAGGGAGGAGACCTGAGGCCGTGCATCGACTACAGGCTGCTCAACAACATCACGGTGAAGAATAAATACCCACTCCCCCTCATGAGCTCCAATTTTGAACCCCTCACCGGTGCCACCATCTTCACCAAGTTGGACCTCAGAAACGCTTATCACCTGGTGCGTATCCGTGAGGGGGACGAATGGAAGACCGCCTTCAAGACCTCCCGTGGCCACTACGAATACCTCGTCATGCCCTTCGGCCTCACCAACGCCCCCGCTGTCTTCCAGGCCCTGATGAACGACGTGCTCAGGGACATGCTGGACGTATTTGTGGTTCTCTACCTGGACGACATCCTTGTGTTCTCCAGGAGCGCTGAGGAGCACGTCCAACACGTCCGCATGGTAATCCAGCGTCTCCGGGAGAACCGCCTATACATCAAGGCGGAGAAGTGCACCTTTCACTCCGCGTCAGTGGAGTTCCTGGGGCTCATTGTGGAGGGAGGCCTGACGCGACCCGACCCCCGCAAAATCAAGACCGTGGTTGAATGGCCTCAACCCTCTACCCGGAGGCAACTCCAGAGCTTCCTTGGCTTCGCGAACTTTTACCGCCGTTTCATACGGGACTACAGCCGGGTAGCAGCTCCCCTCACCCACCTCACCTCATCCCTGCGTCCGTTCATCTGGACACCGGCTGCCAGCGCCGCCTTCTCTGCGCTCAAGGAGCGCTTCACCACCGCTCCGGTCCTTCTCCATCCTGACCCCTCCAGGCAGTTCGTGGTCGAGGTTGACGCATCGGACACCGGCATCGGTGCTGTTCTGTCCCAGCGGTCAGTGGGGGACCAGAAGTTGCACCCCTGTGCCTTCCTCTCCCGCCGGTTCACCCCGGCTGAGGTGAATTACGACATCGGGAACAGGGAGTTGTTGGCGGTGGTGGGGGCCTTGGAGGAGTGGCGCCATTGGCTTGAGGGCGCGGAACACACCACCCTCGTCTGGTCGGACCACAAGAACCTGACCTTCATCCGGGCGGCCAAGCGCCTCAACTCCCGCCAGGCGCGGTGGTCGCAGTTCCTGGGAAGGTTCGACTTTACCCTCACCTTCCGGCCCGGCTCCCGCAACGCCAAGGCCGACGCGCTGTCCCGCCTCCACGCGCCCGAGGCGCCCCCCGCGGAGCCTGAGACCATCCTGCCGACCTCGCGTGTCGTAGGGGTGATCACTATGAACATTGAGGCGGTGGTGAGGCAGGCCCAACGCGCCCAACCCAGTCCGGCCAACGTTCCTCCTCGCCGGCTCTTCGTGCCGGACTCGGTCCGGTCCCGGGTGCTCCAGTGGGGCCATGCCAGCCGGTTTGCGTGCCATCCCGGGGTTCACCGCACCTTCTCCTTCCTGAGCCGACGGTTCTGGTGGCCCTCCATGAGGTCCGACGTCCGGGAGTTTGTGGTCGCCTGTCCCGTCTGCTCCCGCAGCAAGGCGTCCCACCAGCCCCCGGCTGGCCTCCTGCGTCCTCTCCCGGTCCCCAGCCGTCCCTGGTCCCACATCGCCCTGGACTTCATCACCGGTCTTCCCCCCTCCAGGGGCAACACGGTCATCCTCACCGTGGTGGACCGGTTCTCCAAGGCGGTCCATCTGGTGGCGCTCCCCAAGCTCCCGTCCTCTGCGGAGACAGCTGAGCTCCTCGTCCAGCATGTCTACCGGCTCCACGGTCTCCCCGGAGACATTGTCTCGGACCGTGGGCCTCAATTCACCTCCCAAGTCTGGAGGGCCTTCTGCAAGGAGATAGGCGCCACCATCAGCCTCTCCTCTGGCTACCACCCGCAGACCAACGGCCAGGCCGAACGGGCCAACCAGAGCCTGGAGTCCGCTCTCCGCTGTGTGTCGGCTCTCCACCCCACCTCCTGGAGCAAGGACCTGCCCTGGGTCGAATACTCCCTCAATGCCCTGACCAGCGCTGCCACTGGCAGGTCTCCGTTCGAGTCATCCCTCGGGTACCAGCCCCCGCTGTTCTCTCTCCAGGAGTCGGAGGCCTCCGTCCCCTCCGTCCAGGCCCACCTCAGCCGCTGTCGCCGTGTCTGGAGGGAGGTCCGCAGGGCCCTGCTCCGCTCCAACGAGCGCTCCTGCCGCGGTGCCAACCGCCGCCGCACTCCTGCTCCGGCGTATCGGCCCGGTCAACGTGTCTACCTCTCCACTGCTGATCTTCCGCTCCAGGTCCCCTCCAAGAAGCTGGCTCCGCGCTTCGTTGGGCCCTTCGAGATCGACCGTGTCCTGAACCCGGCTGCGGTACGTCTTAAGCTCCCTGCTTCCATGCGGGTACACCCTGTATTCCATGTGTCCAAGATCAAACCTGTCTCCTCGAGTCCTCTCATGCCTTCTGCCCCAGCTCCTCCGCCTCCCCAGATGGTCGACGGGCATCCCCAGTGGACGGTTCGGCGGCTGCTGAAGGTGCGCCGCCGGGGTCGGGGGTTCCAATACCTGGCGGATTGGGAGGGGTACGGCCCCGAGGAGTGCAGCTGGATCTCCAGGCAGCTCATTATGGACCCGTCTCTCCTCCGGGACTTCTACCGGGCCCATCCTGACGCCCCCGGTCGGTCGCCAGGTGGCTCCCCTCGGGGGGGGGGTCCTGTTACGGCTCGCATGCCCTCGCCTCCACAACCGTCTCCCTCTCTCCCCTCTGGGCCCGCTGCGCGCTCGGGGCGTCCTACGCGCTCTACCGCACGTCGCATCAGCCCGGGCATACAACGCTCTGGCTCTCCGGAGTTTCCCCCCACTGCCGGGCGTTCCCCGTCTCCGGCCAGCTCCGCGGACTCGGCAGTCTCCTCCCTCTCCGGTGACGAAGAATCGGATCCCGACATGCCCAGCACATCGGCCCGTGCGCAAAGACAAGAACGGCGCGCTCGTCTCCGACGATGACGCTGGCGCGGCTCTACTCACCGGTTCCCAATTATCATCACCACACCTGTCCCTCGTTCTGCAATCACCTTCAACCTCTACAAGAACCTGGTCTACACTCCACTCATCGCCAGATCTTACCATAATACTCTTGTGGTAAAGTATAGCCTAAGCCTACAATCTCCTTACCCGTATTTTGTAGTGTTTTTTTCCCGTTCCCGTTTGTGATTACTCTCACTCACCCTGCCTCCCCTCCTCATCTCTCCAGTTCCTGCCTGACCCACGTCTGTACGATTACCCCGCTCCTGCCTGACCACCGCCTGTACGACCCCGCTCCTGCCTGACCATCGCCTGTACGACAACCCCGCTCCTGCCTGAACATCGCCTGTACGACAACGCTCCTGCCTGACCATCGCCTGTACGACAACCCCGCTCCTGCCTGAACATCGCCTGTACGACAACCCCGCTCCTGCCTGACCATCGCCTGTACGACAACCCCGCTCCTGCCTGACCATCGCCTGTACGACAACCCCGCTCCTGCCTGACCATCGCCTGTACGACTACCACGCTCCTGCCTGACCATCGGCTGTACGACTACCACATCCCCCTTTTTGATCTTATTAAATCGCCCCTCCGGGCTTTACCGTTCCTTGCCTCCTCCTTTCCTGTTGCGCCTGGGTCCCAAAACCAAACCCTCACAGACTCTCTGCTTTCCTTATGTATTATGTCATCTGTAATCAGGTTATGTCAACGTTAAGCATGTTATTCAATGACAGGTCAACCTGGAGAAGATATGCTGTTCTCTGGAGGATCAAGTGACGGAGCTGACGACTAAAAATGAGGAGAATATCCATCAGATCACTGACTTTAGCACTCAGAAAGCTCGTCTCCAAACTGAGAATGGTAATTTCAATGTTTTTCCTTGTACCATTTGAAGAGTAAATTGCCTGCATGGTTGAAAATACTTAATCTTATTGTTCTCCAACCTTGAAGGAGAGTTTTCTCGTCAAATGGAAGAGAGGAAGGGGCCTCATCTCACAGTTCACCAGATGCAAACAAGGGTTTGTCACACAGATTGATGAGCTGAAAAGACAACTTGAGGAGGAAGGAACGGTAAGGGCACTTTGCTACAGTACCTTTGTTTCAGTACACAGAAGACTGTGTAGTGAATATGTAATTACATCCAAGACTTATGCGTTTTTCCCACTAAAGGCTAAGAATGCCCTGGCCCATAGCCTCCAGTCAGCCCACCATGACTGTGACCTGCTGAGGGAACAGTTTGAGGAGGAGCAGGAGGCCAAGGCTGAGCTCCAGAGGAGCGTATCCAAGGCCAACACTGAGGTGGCTCTTTGGAGAAACAAATATGAAACCGATGCCATCCAGAGGACTGAGGAGCTGGAAGAAGTCAAGTAATTTTTTGTGGCTTTTCTTCTCATCTCCTCAGCAAAGATACACATGGGTGATGTATTCATATCCTTGGTCATTACTTCCTCAGGAAAAAGCTGGCCCAACGTCTCCAAGAGGCCGAGGAGCAGATTGAGATGTCAAACTCCAAATCTGCTTCACTGGAGAAAACCAAGCAGAGATTGCAGAGCGAGATGGAGGATCTCATGGTAGATGTGGAGAGGTCAAACAGCATGACTGCTAACCTTGATAAGAAACAGAGGAACTTTGACAAGGTAATGGTCATTCGTCATATCACATTGTCCATGTCTTTATGCTGTACAATAATCAACTCAATTAATCAACGAATACACTATTACTATTTTCATGGGTTTAGATTTTAGCTGAATGGAAGCAAAGGTGTGAAGAGTGCCAAGTGGAGTTGGAAGGAGCCCAGAAGGAATCTCGATCCCAAAGTAATTAGCTTTTCAAGATGAAAAACGCCCATGAGGAAGCTCTGGATCATCTGGAGACCCTTAAAAGGGAAAACAAAAACCTTCAGCGTAAGTCTGATTTGTGAAGTTAAAAGCCATGACAATAGAGCTATCAAGAAATATACAACCTTGATATACTGAATGAGCCTTGAATCCTTTCATATGGATTGTATTGTTTCAAAACCCAAGAGGAGATCTCAGACCTGACTGAGCAGATTGGCGAGAGCGGAAAGACCATCCATAAACTGGAGAAAGTCAAGAACCAGGAGGCCACAGAAAAAAGTGAAATGCAAACTGCCTTGGAGGAAGCAGAGGTTAACTACAACGAATCAGTGACATACTGTATATTGAGAATGAAACGTTTCCTCAAAATCAGTTTGTTATATATCAATGCTATTTTCTGTTTCTCAGGCCACCCTGGAACACGAGAAGTCTAAGATCCAGCTGGAGCTGAACCAGGTGAAGTCCGAGGTGGACAGGAAGATAGCCAAGAAGGACGAGGAGATGGACCAGCTGAAGAGAAACAGCCAGAGAGTGATCGACTCCCTGCAGAGCACTCTGGTCTCTGAGGTCAGGAGCAGGAACGATGCTCTGAGAGTCAAGAAGAAGATGGAGGGAGACCTCAATGAGATGGAGGTACAGCTGAGCCATGCCAACAGGCAGGCAGGCTGCTGAGGCCCAGAAACAGCTGAGGAACGTCCAAGGACAGCTCAAGGTATTCTTTCTTCTGCATATCCAAAAAGCCAACAAAAGCCAAGCAATACCTGTATTTTGAAGTAGGAATCTTTTCTGTGGCTCAAGGTATAACACCAGTTTATGACAGAACGGTTGTATTTCTCGCACCTCGACGACTCTGTCAGAGGACAGGATGACATGAAGGATGGCCATGATGGAGCGCAGGGCCACCCTGATGCAGGCTGAGATAGAGGAGCTCAGAGGGGTGTTGGAGCAGACAGAGAGAGGCCGCAAGATAGCTGAGCAGGAGCTGGTGGACGCCAGTGAGAGAGTTGGCCTTCTGCACTCCCAGGTTGGTTGAAGTTCATAGATAATCATGGACATGGTCAACTCTTCTTGAGAGTTTGATTCTCTCACAGCCTGGCTTTGCTTCAACAGAACACCAGCCTTCTGAACACCAAGAAGAAGCTTGAGGCTGATGTTACTCAAATCCAAGGTGAAGTGGAAGATGCTGTTCAAGAGGCGAGAAATGCTGAGGAGAAGGCGAAGAAAGCCATCACTGATGTAAAAACCTTTGGCAATAGATGTTCATTTTCTCATTGACTTACACAAGTTATAATGTGTTATAGTAACCAAATCAGCATTTGGATCCCATGGTCTTTGTCAGGCAGCCATGATGGCTGAGGAGCTGAAGAAGGAGCAGGACACCAGCGCTCACCTGGAGAGGATGAAGAAGAACCTGGAGGTCACAGTCAAGGACCTGCAGCACCGTCTGGACGAGGCTGAGAACCTGGCCCTGAGGGGAGGCAAGAAACAACTGCAGAAACTGGAGTCCAGGGTGGGTGGAGAAGCTAAGATTATTTTCCTATTTGAGATGTTCTGTTTGAGAAGAATCTATTTTGCCTAATGTTTGCCTTGTGATCCAGGTCCGTGAGCTTGAGAATGAGCTTGAAGCTGAGCAAAAGCGAGGGGCTGAAGCCATCGAAGGAATCCGTAAATATGAGAGGAAGGTGAAAGAATTCACCTTTCAGGTTAGTTGTGAGATGATACATAATAAATGTAATCAGAATATCAAAGCAAGTTAGACAGACAGATATATGTCTGTCTGTCTGTCTGTCTGTCTGTCTGTCTGTCTGTCTATATACAAGGAATGTCGGAAACACTTACTTCTAGCTGTTCTGCCAGTTGATGAGAGGAGGCTGTTATCTCTTGCAGACTGAGGAGGACCAGAAGAACCAGACCAGACTTCAGGGTTTGGTGGACAAACTGCAGATCAAAGTGAAGGCTTACAAGAGACAAGCCGAAGAAGCTGTAAGTGTGTAATTGATCACAGCTAGCACAAACATTATCATTGTTTGAGAAAGTAGAACAGGACCTTGGTAAAACAATTCATTTCTTTCCATCCTATCCCATCACAGGAAGAGCAATCTAATGTCCACCTGGCCAGATTAAGGAAGGTGCAGCATGAGCTGGGGGAGGCTGAGGAGCGAGCTGACATTGCTGAAACCCAGACCAACAAGATGAGAGCCAAGAACCGAGACATAGGAACTAAGGTTTTAACTAGGTTATTAGTTCTGCTCAGAACACTAATCATTTTATGTTCCAATTGCAATGTTTATGGTACAGTTCATTTCAAACCGATCAAGTTGCCTGACAAGGCTACTGTATTTCCTGATGTAAGTTATTCGAGCATGATATTGATGCTGTTTTTCCTCCATACAGGGAAAAGGGGAGTAGAAGACTTACTGACTGAGCCAAAATGAAGGCCCGAGTCACTGGCACATCTGCATGATATGTGTTGATCAAAAACATTGCCCTGTATCTGTGAAATATCTATGAAATACTATAGTTTTATCACATATTTTTCATAGATACTGTACGCACACACACACACGGTCACCTCTATTGACAAGTGCAATAGCACTTTAATTTTGCATGGTTTTGGATTAAGTACATTTTATATCATGATTTTAATAAATACAGTATGAATTGCATTAAAGCAATTTCTTCAAGTTCGTATTGGAAATCTTCTTGGCTTGCCCTCCAAACTCAATGATAAATAGACAAATAGTGTGAACAGAGAATCAATCTAAAGGAAACAATTTCAATTCAATAATATATTGACAGGAAGTTGATGATGATGGAATGTATCAGTTTCACTCATCACATCAAACAAACATCAAAACAAACAGCACACAACACATACAGTACAAAGTGCACCTGAGATAGTTTTAGTGCAAGTTCAGATGCCGGATGGCTTGGCGATAGGTGATGGTAAATGATAAATGGACTGCACTTATATAGCGCTTTTCCACCTTAGCGGCACTCAAAGCGCTTTACAATGGCCTCTCATTCACCCATTCACACACACACACCAATGACGGTAGCTGCCATGCAAGGTGCTAACCTGCTCATTGGGAGCAATTTGGGATTAAGTGTCTTGCTCAAGGACACTTCGACATGTAGACAGTCTGAGCTGGGATTCGAACCACTTCGATCATTGAACGACCCGCTCTACCAACTGAGCTACAGCCGCCCCCCAGGTGCCATCCCTGAAGCGAGTTGTTCTTTATCTAATGCTCCTGCGTCTCCTTCCTGATGGGAGCAGATTAATTAGGTGGTGAGCTGGATGAGAGGGATCAGCTGTGATCTCTTTAGCCTTCCTAACTATTCTGGTGGAGTAGATAGAAGACAGCGAGGGGAGACCACAGCCCATGATTTTAGATGCTCTGCGTATACCTGTTTCCAGCCGAGTCCTGTCCTGAGTGGCTGTCAATCAAATACAGTACACCTGTAAGGGGTTGTATAGAGTGAACCATGCCTGTACCAATATTGAGTGTGCAGGGGTACCAGAGAAATGGCTTATCATAGTCATAAGTGAAAACACTAAACCTTGAAACTATAGATACTGTATACTGTACTGTATGTTACACACACACACACACACACACACACACACATACACACACACACACACACACACACACACACACAGAGAGACACTTATCTTGAGTTTAGTATGTGTAGTTTACTTTATCCTTATAACATGAAGGAAGTTACTCTGGACCATTAATTGAGCAATCATGAATTTTATTTCAATAAGGGCAACATACATCATCTACTGCAAACCATAAATACTATTGTTAAGAGTATGTTGCGTTTACTTCTTTTTTTTTTACATTACATTTCATCCAACTACTCCCCACTGTCTTTTCCCTAGAAGATAAAGAGAAAAGGTTTTAATGTTTCAGTTTTACTTTTGTAAAAAATAAAACAAAAAAGAGCCATAACGTACAGTAACCTGCCTACTGAATCAACTCACCTTGTTTATGTCTCGACTCTTGACCCTCATCTTGTTGACCTGAGACTCGGCGATGTCGGCCCGCTCCTCGGCCTCCTCCAGCTCATGCTGCACCTTCCTGAACTTGGCCAGGTGGGTGTTGGCCTGCTCCTCCTGTCAAATCACATATTGGAGTATTCCATGACGTTTCAGCATTTTAACTGGGGCTTCCCTCAGAACAATGTTCCCTCAGAACAATGTTCCCTCAGAACAATGGAGGAGTAGAGATACTCACTGCTTCCTCAGCCTGTCTCTTGTAGGACTTGACCTTTAGCTGCAGCTTGTCCACCAGCTCCTGGAGTCTGATGACGTTCTTCTTCTCCTCCTCAGACTGTCAACATGTCAGAGGGAAAACACTAAACAGACCTGCTGATTGATAAACTACGGAATGCTTTTAATGGACAGGGTCTACAGTACAGTATGTGATCCCAGTGGGACTGAAACCAATAACCTTAGAATTATAAATCCTCACACTGATACGCCCCATGACGCACAAGATCACAATCACGATCACAATGTGTGCAACACTAACCAGCCATGAATGTGGGCCTCAAGGTTACCTGATAGGTGATCTCCTTGATCCTGCGTTCAAACTTGCGCACTCCTTTCACAGCGTCTGCGCCGTGCCTCTGCTCAGACTCCAGCTCGCTCTCCAGCTCACTCACCTGGTGAAACAAAACCATGGCGGTACAGGCCTACTCATCCACAATGTCAATGGAACAGGTACATTATTTTCAGATGAGGGATTTATCTATGCTACCCTGGACTCCAGTTTCTGCAGTTGTTTCTTGCCTCCCCTCAGGGCCAGGTTCTCAGCCTCGTCCAGACGGTGCTGCAGGTCCTTGACTGTGACCTCCAGGTTCTTCTTCATCCTCTCCAGGTGAGCGCTGGTGTCCTGCTCCTTCTTCAGCTCCTCAGCCATCATGGCTGCCTGAGACAAGAATCACAGGAGAGTTTCATGTGGCTGAATAATTAGAGAAAATATATTATCCGAAAATTGACCAATTAAGTTGTCCTGTACTTTATTGTATTGTATTTTATAGCATAGCATAGCATAGCATAGCATAGCATAGCATAGCATAGCATAGCATAGCATAGCATAGCATAGCATAGCATCGCATCGCATCGCATCACATTGTATTATATTGTGCGTCTTACGTCGGTGATGGCCTTCTTAGCTTTTTCCTCAGCGTTCATGGCCTCCTGGGCTCTGTCCTCTGCCTCACTCTGGACCTGGGTTAGGTCCGCCTCCAGCTTTTTACGGCTGTTGATCAGACTTGTGTTCTGTCAGAGGTGTTAGTTAAGAAATACAAGTTAAAGCAATGCCACCTTTATCTCACCAAGTAAGATGGCTTGAGAAGAGAAGACTTTCATTTGCCTCAACAATCTTAGGAAGGTCAAATGGCAGGACACAAAGACAGACGATATTTGTGACTTTCTTATTTCTTTCTCATGATAAAATGTTTGAGTTTCTTGGTTTGAGACTGGCGAGTTGAGGAGTACTGGACCTGGGAGTGCAGCAGAGACGCTCTCTCGCTGGCGTCCCCCAGCTCCTGCTCGGCTGCCTTGCGGCTCCTCTCCGTCTGCTCCAGAGCAGCCCGGACCTCCTCTATCTCCGCCTGCAGCAGGGCGCTCCGGCGCTCACAAACGCCCGCCTGCTCCTTCAGGTCATCACTGCTTCTCAGGGCGTTGTCCAGGTGAATCTGGGCTTCCTTAATAGGAATATGTTTTCATTAGTATAGGAATACGTATATATATTAAGTATTATGTTATTTATTCTGATTCATAATGCAGTATCCAAAGTTCTTGTGTGAGTATTTCCCTCAGCTCACCTTCAGCTGGACTTGGACGTTCCTCAGCTGTTTCTGGGCCTCAGCAGCCTGCCTGTTGGCATGGCTCAGCTGTACCTCCATCTCATTGAGGTCTCCCTCCATCTTCTTCTTGACTCTCAGAGCATCGTTCCTGCTCCTGAACTCAGAGTCCAGAGTGCTCTGCAGGGAGTCGATCACTCTCTGGCTGTTCCTCTTCAGCTGGTCCATCTCCTCGTCCTTCTCGGCTATCTTCCTGTCCACCTCGGACTTCACCTGGTTCAGCTCCAGCTGGACACGCAGGATCTTAGACTCCTCGTGTTCCAGGGTGGCCTGAGAGACATCAGAATAGCATAGCAGTCATGCAGTCAAAATGTATCTACGTACCTGGTATGTCATACCAATACGCTGCCCTGGTCCGTGATGTGTGAAACAGTGGCACTGGCCCCAGCTAGTTAGCTCTGCTTACAACACAGCTTTGAGAAAGAAAGCACACAGTATGAGCAGGGTCCAGGGAATATTCCAGAAAGCGGGTTTATTGAAAACTGAATTTGCTAACCCTGAGGTTCAATTGAATTCAATTGAGTTTTCATTAAATCCGCTTTCTGGAGTACCCCGAGAACTGCCACTGCAACAGACCGCAAAGCTGCGTTTGTAAACAGGGCTACCACAGAGCTACGCAGGTGGTGCTGTGCTGTTTCATACATGCAGATCAAGGTCTTACGTTAAAATACAGAGTGTGTTTTTAATCATGACCTCAGCCTCCTCCAGGGCAGTCTGGGCCTCGGTCTTCTCCTGCTCAGTCTGCTTCTTGGACTTCTCAAGCTCATGGATTGTTTTCCCTGCCTCTCCAAGCTGCTCTGTGATATCCATAATTTCCTCTAGAGCCCAGAACATGATGTGATTACTCTAACATTTAAGACACAAAACTATGTAAAGATATAGTATTTTGGGGAATAAATATCCTTGAACATACGTTGCAGGTTCTTGTTTTCACGTTTGAGAGTTTCGAGATGGTCTAGAGTTTCCTCGTAGGCGTTCTTCATCTTGAAATTCTCTGTTCCCATAGAACGGACTTCCTTCAGAGCTGCGTCCAGCTCCACCTGGCTCTCCTCGTACTTCTGCTTCCACTCAGACAAGACCTGCACAAAACAGCATTAACAGCTTCATTACAGGCTAACAGCAAACAAACATTACAGGCTGCTGTGGAAGATTCTCTTACAATCAAACAAACAAACTAATTAAAACAAAAACAGGCTTGTGTCACACTGCTGCTGTAAATGTACAGCAAGGCCATCTTTACTGTACACTTGCACATTGATTTTGTGGTCAACGTACTTCAAGTACATTTCTGGCCAACAAATCCATCAAACCTCTGGTGAACACTTACAGACTCTACAGTCTACACTTTATACAAACATTTATAAATGCTGGAGCATGACCTGTGAAAGTAGTTTGGTGATCTCATACCTTATCAAAGTTCCTCTGTTTCTTGTCCAGGGCGGCAGCTGCAGCGTTGGATCGCTCCACATCCATCATCAGGTCCTCTACTTCTCCCTGCAGCCTCTGCTTGGTCTTCTCCAGAGAGGAGCACTTGGAGTTGATGGCCTCCACCGCCTCCTCGGCCTCCTGCAGACGCAGAGCCAGCTTTTTCCTGTCAGGGCGTATCACCATGAGACTCAGTAATATATGTCTTCTTGTGAAAGGCATATTAAGATGACCCTTACTTGGCCTCCTCCAGCTCCTCAGTCCTCTGGATGGCCTCAGTCTCATACTTGGTTCTCCACTGTGCCACCTCAGTGTTGGCCTTGAACATGCCCCTCTGGAGCTCCGCCTTGGCCTCCTGCTCCTCCTCAAACTGCTCCCTCAGGAGGTCACAGTCATGGCGGGATGATTGCAAACCATGTGCCAGAGCATTCTTAGCCTTGTTTTAAAAGAATAAGCTAAGTCAGCCTTGGCCTTTCGAACAGGTACACTTCTGATTACTAGCCCTATTCGCTAAGTTTGAGTTTACCTCCCTCATACATTGCATGCATTAAGTAGGCTATAGCCTACCTTGAGCTCCTCCTCATGGAGTCTTTTGAGCTCCTCAACTTGTTGAATATAGGCATGTTTCCCTCGCATTAGCTGGGACATTAGGGAATCTTTCTCTTCAAGCCGACGGGATATTTCTCCTGAAAAATCAAGGAATATTTGACTGAGCATTTTATGTTATTGGTTTAAATATTTAGATATTGTGTACACAATGTTACCATTCTCAGTTTGCAGTCTGGCTTTCTGAGTTGTGAGGTCATTGATCAGCCTCTGATGCTCCTCCGCTTTGGCTTTCATTTCAGTCAGATGATCTTCCAGGGAACGGCACATTTTTTCCAAGTTGACCTACAAAGTCATGAAAAAACTCAAAAAGTAAAGGATTTTCACTGCAGTTTCTTTATGATGAACCTCTCAGCCTCCCTCATTTCAGCTCCTCAAATGTAGACGGACTATCCCTTTAACTTACCTTAGCCTTGGCCATGGCCTCCATGTTGCTGGACAGGTCATCCACCTCCAGTCGCAGCTCATTCTTATCTTTCTCCAGCTTCTGCTTGACTCTCTGGAGATTGTCAATCTGCTCCCCCAGCTCTGCCACGCTGTCGCCATGCTTCTTACGCAGAGCTGCGGAGGTGGCCTCATGCTGCAGCGATGACTCCTCCAGGTCTCGACGGAGCTTCTGAAACTCCGCCTCACGCTTCTTGTTCATCTCAATCTGAGCAGTAGTGGCTCCTCCAGCTTCTTCAAGCCTCTCGCTGATCTCCTCAAGTTCCCTGGAGAGATCTGTCCTTTGCTTCTCCACCCTGGCTCGAGCAGAACGGTCAGCCTCAATCTCCTCCTCCAGTTCTTCAATACGGGCCTTCAAAAAGAGTGTAAACTTGGAATCAAAATGCATTGCTGTCCGTCCCACATTATTCAAATCTCTGCAACTGATAAATCACTAACACCCCAAGTATTTGCAACTGCAGAATTCTTCACCTGAAGCTCTTTGATTTTCTTCTGAAGTTGAGTGGCAAGGTTCTGTTCATCCTCCACCTTAGTCTGCAGTTGAGACAGCTCAAAATCTTTCCTGTTGATGACAGCATGAGATAAAACCAGGGTTTGATCCCGAACAGTTGTACCTGAAAGAGAGAAGACCTCTTACTTATTTATCTTCTCATTCTGCTGCTGCTTCTCATTCTCCAGGTCCATCAAGGACTCTTGTGCCAGTTTCAGATCTCCCTCCAGCTTCCTCTTGGCCCTCTCCAGGTCCATTCGAACCTTCTTCTCTTGCTCCAGAGACCCCTCCAGCTATAACACACACACATATATATAAATATATATATATATACTACACCTTGTGAATCAGGTATAGTGCAAAATTCATTTTAGTGTGCAATAGCTCACATCATCCACTTGTTGCTCAAGTTTGGATTTGGCTTTGCTCAGAATATTGACTTTGTCTTCTTCTGACTGCAGGTCATCCAGGGTTTGCTGGTGTGCCTCTTGGAGTGCTTTCTTCTCCTTAGACAGCTTGGTGACATTCTCATCTTGGGCCATGATCTCCTCAATTAGATTTTTCACCTGCAATTATGAAATTGTGAAATCACTGTTGTTGCTTTACTTCATTATGACCTATTGATGGGATATACTATAATAACCATAACCATAACCTTGACCTGTGACCTATTGATAGTAGATACTATAATTCACCTTATTCTCAATGGCATGTTTCTCCTTTTCTACTTTGGCCAAGGTGAGTTCTAGGTCATCCATGTCCTTCTTCAGCTCGGAGCACTCATCCTCCAGCTTCCTCTTCTTAGCTGTCAACTCTGCGTTCAGTTCCTCTTCATCCTCCAACCTCTCCGTCGTCTCCTTCAGCTTGGCCTCCATCTGGATCTTACTCTTGATCAGACCTTCGCATCTCTCCTCAGCATCCAGCAGGTTGTCAGACTCCTAGGCGGTCACCAAAAAACATCAATGAGGTCATTAGGTTGAGATTGTTTACTTCCTGATTCTAACAAGTAACAACCTGGATGAATTTGGATGTCAGCCGACAACTGAAGGTAACTATAATGATTGGTGCTAGTCCATTTGTTCAGCTAATGACATTTTGTAGTGCTAATTCTCTGTGCTTGTTGAGGCATTTTGGGGGTACGTACTGCCTGAACCTGAAGAAGAAGATCATTCTTCTCTTGTACAACAGAAACCATCTTCTCCTCCAGCTCCCTCCGCCTGCTCTCCGATTTGACCAGGTCTTCCTTGAGCTTGGTGAAGTCTACCTTCATCTGAGCCATCTCCTTCTCGGACTCAGCGCTCTTCAGGAGAGGCTTCAGCTTGAAGTAGAGCTTCATCCATGGCCAGGTCTTTACATTCATAAAGGAGCGGATGTTGTACTGGATGGTGTAGATGGACTCCCTGTCAAAACACAACCAGGGGCATTCACTCATTGCCCAGCACATGTCTGACCTGATCTTGTTGGATATTGTCCAAGCCTTCTCTGTCACCCTCTCTGCTTTTTTAGGTGAACCCAATATATGAGGAGGGGTAGAGTGACAGTAGGTGTTTACTTTCTGGCCACCATCTTCCTGTACTCCAGCCTGACCACGTAGCCTCGACACAGGGCCTGGGTGGAGGTCACCACCTGGGCAAGACGCTCATCTCGCATCTCCTCCAGAGCCCCCAGCAGACCGGCTTTAAAGAACACCTGACAACATGAAAGGTTCCTTTACCCACATGGAATTTAAGATTCTACTTTTTTGTTTGTTTGAATGTCTGAATGTTTTGAGATGTGCCCCCGGTGACCTGTGAGCTTTGAAGTACCTTGGTGTGTCCAAACTTGTACTGGGTATGGTCCACGTCTATGGAGCCCAGCAGTTTCTCAGCTGCCTTCTTGTTGTCCATGAACTGTCCCTCAGGGACGGCACTGGCGTTCAGGATCCTGTACCTGATATAGAGGGATGTGTAGGTGGATGACTAATGAATCGTGGCATGGGTGTGATTTGAGACCGGGTCTCTGGAAAAACACTGCATGAAAATAAGTGCATCTGGACTGGAATAGTCCTTGTATAATCCTGTATATGTACCAGTTTTGGGGTAATGGGAGGTATCCAGGTTTTTCCCAGATACTGTACATCTGATTATCTGCCACAACATATGAACTCACAAAGCCGAAGGAGCAGGGTAAGATCAGCCCCTTCGGGCAACAAAGTAACAGAGCGTGAAGTCATGGAACCACTCCCACTTAATATTCTTAGCCTTAACTTACCTCTGTTTGAAGTCTCCATAGATGATCCTGCTGGGGAATCCCTTCCTGCAGATCCGAATGCCCTCCAGCACACCGTTACAGCGCAGCTGGTGGATCACCAGGGGGTTCTCCATAATACCTGCATCGAAATATATACCATGGACACTCTATTCTTTTATAAAGAATTGTTTGCTCAGTGAGGTTTCGTCTTGGGGAAAGTTGGTGTTTGGTACCTGGCGTTTTTATCTCATTGGGAATCAAGCATCGGACAAAGTGAGGATGGGTAGTTCTTAAATTAGTCATAAGCTTGCCAAGGTTCTCCTGAAAATGAAAGAAACAGAATGTAACTAAACAGATTTCATATATGACTTTTACTGTATAAATGTTTTATGGTCTGGATAAACCCCTCACCCTGAACAGAGCAGACACCGTCTGGAAAGATGCACCCTTCTTCTTAGTGCCTTTCTTGGTGCCACTACCACCTGCGCCCGCCTCTGCACAAACAAGGATGACATACTACTAAAGAAAAAGTCTAGCTGCATTATCATGTGTACCACAAAATGACATGTCTGTAATGAGCTGTGGGAGATACAGAATATGTTATTACGCTTATATTTAACCCTTAGGAGTTTTGGGCTATTTTGGCTACTTTTGATTTTGACTTTATATATCACATTTAAAATGTTTACTATGGCAAATTTGGTATATTTTTTTTCAGCACAATCTCGCCTTTATGAGCTGATAGTTATTTTTCATACTGTGGTTTGTTTACATTCTGCACCGTGTTGAATCAGTCACGTGATTTAATCTACTCCTAAGGGTTAAAGCAAAGTACAGTAATCGTAAGACTATAGAATACAGAGTTACCATCTGTTCCGGAGAAGCTTGCATAGAGCATGGACAGGATTTTTACTGGGGACTTCTGGTAGAGCTGCACAACTGACTCGTTCAGGGGGTCCTTGTTCTTGTCCAGCCAGCCGGTAAGGTTGTAGTCCACGGTGCCGGCGTAGTGCACCAGGGAGAAGTGGGCCTCGGCCTTGCCTTTAACAGGCTTGGGCTTCAAGAAGCAGTTGTTCTTTCCAAGGTGCTGGTCACAGAGCTTGTTTTTGAAAGAGGTGTCTGTTGACTTGGGGAACATACACTCCTCTTCGAGGATAGAGAAGATGCCCATTGGCTTGGAAAAAAGAGTTGGAAATAATTTAATTACAGGTCTTTTATAGTGCATTAGATATTCTAATTAAGTTTAATAGATGCACGCAGTCTTACACATTACCTTCTCGATAAGCTCGATGCAGGCAGCCAGGTCCATGCCAAAGTCAATAAACTCCCACTCAATTCCTTCCTTCTTATACTCCTCTTGCTCCAACACAAACATGTGGTGGTTGAAGAACTGCTGCAGTTTCTCATTGGTGCAATTGATGCACAGCTGTTCCAGACTGTTGAACTAAAAAAAAACAATATGAATCCATTACCTTTCAATGTATAAATTCAAAAGACATTAGAGATAAAAGGCATGAACATGCTGAGCACATAATGTACATCAAATATCTCAAAGCCAGCGATGTCCAGGACTCCGATGAAGTGCTGTCTGGACTGCTTAGTGTCCAGTTGTTGGTTGATCCGCACCACCATCCAAAAGAACATGTTCTCATAGACAGACTTGGCCAGAGCTCCGATGGAATTATACACCTGGAGGTACCAAACAGGATATTTATTCTCAGTGGGCCATTTGAGGAGGATAGTCCCCAAAATCTGGAGAATGTAACTCTTAGTAGCCTGGTAAGCATGCTTTCTGATTTTGGTTTCTCTTCTCCATCTCCTCTTTTTAAAGGTGCAGGGTGTAGAAATCTGTGGCAATATTGTGTGTAGACTTGTCAGACATTGTATATAATATTAATGAGTAGGTTTTAATTAGTGTAAAAATCCATGAAAATAAGATCATTTTTCTGTTAACTTAGAATCAGCCCTTTGTACTGTATCTAGATGGAAGCGGGGCCTTCCATGGCCGCTGCCGCCTTCGTATTCAGCTGATTGCAGTCTGCAACCGCACCACTAGATGCTGCCAAAAACCATACACTGCACCTTTAATTTTTGTTTTTATAAGTATTTAGAGTTTATAGTTTTGCGGCAGCAACTTGAGGCCTTGTTATAGAATTTACATCTGGCCTCAAGACCTTTCTATTCCAAACACCTTAAACCTTTGTTCTCTCTCTCCTTTTGTAATTCACCACCTCCCTCAACCGTTCACATAGACAGGGTGGCCTCCAGGAGGTCCACACACCTAGAAATGTCTACTCCAGAATAACCATCCTTTGTCCCTTTGTCTCCAATAAATTGCCGCCTTTTCTCATGTCACATGTCTGTATTCTCGGCCACGCCTGCCATTTCATATGACGTACAATGGATTAGCCAATCCCATCCTGGAAGCGCCGTACCTGTGTTTTGCTTGAATATAAGGCAGCACAAGATCAGGAGGCTTCACTTCTTTGGATGAACCACTCATGTTGCGTTGTCCAGGAAGTCCTTGCGCTCGTATTTGTTTTCTCAATAAACCAGACTTAAACCTTTTGAGCGAATCTTGGTAAATCCTTTTTGACTAGATCAGTTAAAATCCATTACACCCGGTGTCTTACCTGCTGAACACTCTGGCCCTTGGTGACATACTCGTTCCCCACCTTCACCCTGGGGTAGCACAGATTCTTCAGCAGGTCGGCAGAGTTCAGACCCATCAGGTAGGCTGCTTTGTCAGCCTCTGTTTTTAAGACAGCATAATAGTAACAGCACTCTAATATTAAATTAGATGAAAATAAATCCATACAAAATGTGCTATTCAGCTATTAACCCTTGTGTTGTCTTAAAATGAAGAGAAAACTGAGAAAACTCCCAACCCCTTTGAAACCCATTCAGTTAGGACTGCCCCCCATTCAGACTCTATGAGTGGACTTGGAGACACACAGCCCCCAGGCTGCCCTCATCCCGTTTTTCCAATGTTTTTGTTTTGTATCTATTCATTCTTATACCGTTTATTGTGTTGTAATAAAAAAGAGAAGTGTCCACTGGTTATATGCAGTCTTTTTGGACGGTGAGGAAGGAAAACCCAGATATTCACAACGTTTGTGATGAATGACAGGTTGTTTCTTCATGCAAAGCAGATTTGGGGTTTAGGAGGGTTTTCCGTGAAGGTGGGTCATTTTTTAGGACAAGGGGAGTAATAAAGAATGTTTATTTTGACAGCATTCATTGTCAAACTGAGTAGAAATTATATTGTATTCATTATGTGATGAATGAACGAGAATGACGACCCTCACCCTCGGTGCCGTCAGGCTCCGCCTGCTCCTCTCGCTGCTTCTGCTTGAACTTCATGTTCCCATAATGCATCACAGCGCCAGTCAGCTTGTAGATGCCCACCTTCTCCTCTGCAGTGAAGCCCAGGATGTCAACAGCCTCCTGCAGCACCAAGACACAGGTCAACGTCAACTTTGAATAGGGACCCTGTGTGTGAGTATGTGTGTGTGTAAGTATATATGTTACGGTCAATGTGAGAAAACGGGGAATGTGAGCTTTTCCTGGTTATTGCGCACATTCCCCGACCTCGTGGGGAATGTAGAAGAAACATGTGCGTTTCTCACATCTCCCGGGTAATGTGCACATTCCCCGAAATTGGTTAGTATTTCTCACATCTTCCGTACGGTCGGAGATTGTGCACATTAACCGGGAAATGCTTACAATTCCCGACCTTGCGGTAAATCTAGGAAAGCGCAACCGTATGCAAAACCTCTGCGCAGCCGGGTGGTGGGAGAGGGCTTAGGCTATGTGACGCCTCAGATGGCGTGCACCATAAGAGGCACCCACGGTAGTTGGGCTAACGTTACTGGCGCACACCTGAGAGAGATTTTTCGTCTTTTCGTCTGTCTTTCGGCTAGCTAACGTGTAGGGTTCCTTTGGAGGTTCCCAGCTCCCTGTTGTTGCAATGTTCCTTTTGCGTTTGTTAACTTCATCACCAGTGTAGGCCTATCCTCCTAATACTACTTACACTGTGTGCAGCATAGGCTATATTACTGTTCAAGGTAGACCACAGACTGTTATTAACTGTAGGGGAGGACCGGGACGAATGAAACACTTTTTGGTTTGATCAGATTTACACAGAAATTAATAAAGATGGAGATTACATTTTTTGATGACAAACAACTTGTACATGTCCTTTGCTAACCTATTAGTTGTAAGTTTCGTTCTGTGGTGTAACAGTTCAATTCAAGACGGCCGAGAACAGAAGATGTGCATTGTTTCTCTTGTCCCTGCCGTGCGGGGCGAGTGAAACAGATGAGTGGGACGAGTGAAACAGTGAGATTGTTTTGCTTATTGTGTTGCGTAGCCTCGCGGCTTGTAGGCTAATTATCTTAACTTTCAACACATGTATAATTAGACCCAATTTAATGTTTCCATTAATGCAATTGATGCTATGTATTCGAAAACCATGGGCAAAATGTCAAGCGCCTCTCGTTCTAAGCGCACGAGCCCTCTCCCACCACCCGGCTGCGCAGAGGTTTTGCATACGGTTGGACTTTGCTAGATTTTCCGCAAGGTTGGGAATTGTAAGCATTTCCCGGTTAATGTGCACAATCCCCGACCTTGCGGGAGATGTGAGAAATACTAACCAATTTCTCACATCTCCCGCAAGGTCGGGGAATGTGCACAATACCCGGGAGATGTGAGAAACGCACATGTTTCTCCTACATTCCCCGCGAGGTCGGGGAATGTGCGCAATAACCGGGAAAAGCTCACATTCCCCGTTTTCTCACATTGACCGTAACATATATATATATATGTGTGTGTGTGTGTGTGTGTGATCTCACTGAGTCAACTTACATCAGTGGCTATCAGCTCCTCCGCGTCATCTATGCTCCTCACAGTGATCTCCCCCTGGCTGATGAAGGCAAAGTCATAAGGGTTGGTGGTGATGAGCAGCATCTCTGAAATAGAAAGATTTCATCAATAGATATCATGGAGTTACAGTAGAGACTCTCTCTTGGTGTGCTTGTTTCTGTGTGTGTATAAGAGAGACACAGAGAGAGACAGACAGACAGACAGACAGACAGACAGACAGACAGACAGACAGATATAGACCGAGACAGAGAGAGAGATGGGGGGAGTAAGAGAGAGTGAAGGGTGTGTGTAAGAGAGAGTGAAGGGTGCTATAGCTACAGTAGAACTTGCCAATAAGCTCTGGCTTCTTGTTGCAGGTGAGCTGGTAGAATATGTGGTAGCTTCTCTCTGCTCCCAGTTGAAATGTCACTCTAGATTTTTCCAACAGGTCTTTCCAAAACAAAGAAGAATAAAAAGGTTATTTCAATAAGTGTATGTCAAACAGCATGAGGCTGATATGAAAAGACGATAGATTAAACTTACAAGTTTCTATATCTGCTGACGCCAGTTTACCTGTCGTACCAAAGTGTATTCTGATGAATTTGCCCTGTTCGAGAAACACACATAAGAATATTATAATCTCTTGTGCAATATCCCCTCGGCGATCAATAAAGTACTACTACTACTACTACTACTACAACTACTATTAGTACTAATATAGCCGAGTTTCACTATTTGTCAATTTTACTCACAAAGCGAGAGGAGTTGTCATTCCTCACAGTTTTGGCGTTCCCAAAAGCCTCCAGGAGAGGGTTGGCTTGGATGATCTGATCTTCCAGTGTTCCCTGAAGCAGAGACCATGTTTCATAACCGTCCTGCTTTCTGCTCTGACTCACTGCTCTGCACAGCTCCTGTCAAGGACTTTACCTTCCTGCAGTTGTGTGATTAAAAGCTCACCTTGATCTTGCTGCTAACCTCCTTCTTCTTATCACTTCCCCCAGATACTGCGATTGTGGCAAAGTACTGGATGACTCGCTTGGTGTTGACAGTCTTCCCTGCACCAGATTCTCCGCTGGGCAAAATTCAATATATATTTAGATTGACTTCTATTCACAGCACAGAGCATTGCTTGTATGCTTAGGTACAGCTAATAAATGAGCATATGCTATTATGTGGATGAAATAATGTTAATAGCTCTTACGTGATCAGGATAGACTGATTTTCCCGATCTAAGACAAAAAAGAAAGACATAAGAGACTTAAAATCAATGTAATAAAGGCTCATTCAAGTACCTGTAGCAGGTGTGATCACCTACCAGTCAGCATGAACTGATAGGCGTTGTCAGAGAGGGCGAAGATGTGAGGGGGGACCTCCATCCTCTTCTTGCCCCTGTAAGCACTGACCACCTCCGGGTTGTAGACCGGCAGCCACTTGTACGGGTTCACGGTCACACAGAACAGCCCGGAGTAGGTCTGGGGAAGCAGCAGTAGAAAACAGGCTGCTTCAGATCGCTTCAGAAGAAGAGAGGCACCACTGAACCCAGATCTTAAAGTGATTTTGAGTGACTGAGTGGCACACTGTGCTATAATGCATTATACGTACGTAGATCATCCACACTGTGCTATAATGCATTATACGTACGTAGATCATCCACACTGTGCTATAATGCATTATACGTACGTAGATCATCCACACTGTGCTATAATGCATTATACGTACGTAGATCATCCACACTGTGCTATAATGCATTATACGTACGTAGATCATCCACACTGTGCTATAATGCATTATACGTACGTGGATCATCCACACTGTGCTAGGATGCATTATACGTACGTAGATCATCCATGCTGTGTAGCGCTCTTTGAGGTTGAACAGCACAGAAGGCTCGTTGAGGTGGGTCATCATGACCATGTCCTCAATCTTGTCGAACTTGGGGGGGTTCATAGGAAAGACCTGGTCCTCCCTGACTGTGACAGTCTGGAGGTGAAGAGATCTGTCACTAGTGAAGCCAATGCATGATATGATGTCATTGTGTTTTCATTAATATCACATAGGAGAAAGGAACAGACTAGTTGTCGCATGTTTCTACTGAACCTGTTGGGATATCAAACCCAGGTCTCCTAACCAGTAATCCAGAAGTCTACCGTTTGACCATGAGGACATCTTAGAGGAACGAGGTTGATATTAGGGCTTAGTGCAACACTCAGGCAGTTCTACTTATCATGTAAGTGTGGTTCCAAACCACCTCTGCTACTGTACATATACGGTAGTATAAGCATCTGTAATGGGATTGATCCCATGTTGAGACCTTGGTGACATGGAGAATATCTACCCTACCCTTTGCTCCCATGTTCAGACTGACTGCTCCAGCAGAACCTTGGTAGCACCTACCCTCTCATCCAGGGTCCTGACGGTGACCTTGCCCCCCTCGGTGCCCTGGACCAGCCCCTTCACGTACAGCTCTTTGTCATCGCAGACGAAACATGCCGTCTTGCCATCGAAGGGGCGGGACTGAGCTTCGATCCGCTCCTTCTCGGACTTCCTCAGGTACTGGGCTGCCGGCCCGAAGATGGCCATCTCTCCATCCGTGCTCATTCTGACCTCCGGCAAAACAACCACACACACCACCCTGGTTAGATCCTGGTTCAGATCTCACACCACCCTGGTTAGATCCTGGTTCAGATCTCACACCACCCTGGTTAGATCCTGGTTCAGATCTCACACCACCCTGGTTAGATCCTGGTTCAGATCTCACACCACCCTGGTTAGATCCTGGTTCAGATCTCATGATAGCAGATACTGAAGGGAACAGATACTGTGAAACTCAGCACTCACCTACTTATTTTTATATCGCTGAATCCTTTGACTCAAAATAAAGAAAAGTAGTAAGAGTTCAACACACCAGAAACCTGTGAAAGAATGAATAGCATAACATAACATAACACATAATAACATAACATGGCATAATATAACATAATATAACTTAACGTTCCACATCCAACCTTTCAAATCTACATGAGAATATATGACAGTATACTGTAGTGGATCTTATAGCTGAGATCTTAGGATGCAGACTTCTAGAAGCCGACAGCGCTGACTTGCCTTGCTGCTGATGATGGGATGATGAGCCTACAGCCTGAATCCCAGACCCCTTTTATATCAGCCCATTGTCCTTGGTGTGAATCCCTCCCTCATCTACATGGACTTGTACTGTTGGAGCTGCAGAACCTTCTGGTCTGCGTGGGATCAGCCAGTAAGCCACAAGGTACACAGTGACGGTTATATTTAGCAGAATGTCACATTTCAAGTGGATGGAACACCTGCCGTGGTTGGATAACTCTCCGACTGTCGACATCTCACACACTTGTCACCTCATGTTATTCACTACCATGGATACTGATGCAGCACATAAATATGGCATGAGGCTGTCACACTTAAGCTGATTTTACATATCACCAGTTTGATACTAATTCTATACAGCTAAATAAAGACTAAATTAATCAATCAATACTTCACTATTTTAGTGATATTGACCAGGAAATGTACCGTTGTTGTGAAGGACGTTAAGGACGTCTGAAGAAGGAAATGATCTCAAAGCTATAAATATGAGGAGCGCACATTAGACACACACACTCATTAATCCACAGCCAGAACATTGCATCAGACCAGGCGCAGGCACGGCCAAGGACTGATGTTACCAGCATCATCACACAACGCCGGCTGTTTGTAATTGCTTTCATTAAGTGTGTAGCAACTTTGTACAATTTGTATATGTATTTATATAAATATTTATTGCATTGATTTGTATTTGATGTATTTTTGTATTTATTTGTATGTTAAGTATTTTGTACTTATAACTATTTTTTTAGCGACATTTTATTGTTTGTGTTTTGTACACAGGGCTCCATTGCAAAATAGATCTGTCAATTATGTAATCTCATATGATGCTGTGAGTCTGTCTAGGTACAATCAGCTGAATGAAAGGATGATTTTCTTTCTGGAATGTCGTTGTATTCTCTCTCTAGGATGTTGGACAATGATAAACTTAGTTTAGCCATCTTAGCACACATGCTACTTCAGAGGATGTAGAAAATGTGCATGATCACTGTTTGGACACGACCCAACAGAGCGGTCTTAAAGAGAGATTAGTAGAGGATTGTTTGTGATCTTTTTAAAGCATAATTGAGGTCAATGGGGGCGGAAATACTATCATCCTCAGAGCCAGAGTTGGATACGGCTGTTTTAGCTATAAGCGCTTGGCGCCAGTCCAATCTAAACAGCACTGAGGCCTATAGAACACTAGCGCAGTACAGGGCAGGCTTGGCTTCTCCTGCCCTCCTCACTCACAGTCTGGGATCTAGCCTTCTCTAAAAAGGTTCCACATAATAGAACCTTCTTCAGATCAGACCGAATTCTGGGTTCCAAACTCCCAGACATTTTACAGGGCTCTAAATGGAGGCAAAGTAACCACTAAACATTTGACTTCCCTTCAGAGGGGTTCCTCACAGGAGCACCCTAACTCTTCAGAGGGGTTCCTCACAGGAGCACCCTAACCCTTCAGAGGGGTTCCTCACAGGAGCACCCTAAACCTTCAGAGGGGTTCCTCACAGGAGCACCCTAACCCTCTGAGTTACTGAGAAACGCTTTTATTCCACTTTATTCTTCACTTCACCTACAGAATCATTAATGTCAAGACCAGACTAGTAGAAACAGAGAGCCTGAACATGACAGATGCAACTCCTGAGCACTTGATTCCTCTTTGCAACCACTCACACACACACTCTCACACACACACACGCACGCACGCACGCACGCACGCACACACACACACACACACGCACACACACGCACACACACACACACACACACACACACA
Organism: Borostomias antarcticus; assembly: GCF_949987555.1. Lineage (NCBI taxonomy): Eukaryota > Metazoa > Chordata > Actinopteri > Stomiiformes > Stomiidae > Borostomias > Borostomias antarcticus. Next base: position 5,462,736 of record NC_140255.1, on the reverse strand, counting down.
CTCACACACACTCACACACTCACACAGCATCCTGTCTCAGTGTGACCTCCCTCAGAAGCTCCTAAGCCTTCAGCTGGTTTCTGATCTCCAGTAGAAATAAACACTATGATTTGTTTTCTGGGATCTTTGTTTGGACCAGGCTTTGACTAAGTGATTTGGGTCTGATATAATTTGACAGCTAACAGTAAAATGTCACAACAAGGTAAGAGACAGGACAGAGACAGGACAGAGACAGGACAGGGATAGGACAGGGATAGGACAGAGACAGGACAGAGATAGGACAGGGATAGGACAGGGATGAGACAGGACAGGGATAGGACAGGGATAGGACAGGGATAGGACAGATACAGGACAGAGACAGGACAGGGATAGGACAGAGACAGGACAGGGATAGGACAGAGACAGGACAGGGATAGGACAGATACAGGACAGGGATAGGACAGATACAGGACAGGGATACGACAGGGATAGGACAGAGACAGGACAGGGATAGGACAGAGACAGGACAGGGATAGGACAGAGACAGGACAGGGATAGGACAGAGACAGGACAGAGACAGGACAGGGATAGGACAGACCAGGACAGGGATAGGACAGGGATAGGACAGGGATAGGACAGAGACAGGACAGGGATAGGACAGACCAGGACAGGGATAGGACAGAGACAGGACAGAGACAGGACAGGGATAGGACAGGGATAGAACAGAGACAGGACAGAGACAGGACAGGGATAGGACAGGGAAAGGACAGGGATAGAACAGGGATAGGACAGGGATAGGACAGACCAGGACAGGGATAGGACAGAGACAGGACAGGGATAGGACAGGGATAGGACAGAGACAGGACAGAGACAGGACAGGGATAGGACAGAGACAGGACAGGGATAGGACAGGGATAGGACAGAGACAGGACAGAGACAGGACAGGGATAGGACAGAGACAGGACAGGGATAGGACAGAGACAGGACAGAGACAGGACAGGGATAGGACAGACCTCAAAACTACAACCTGGACTTCGCTTGGCTTGTATTTCACTTTGAAGGAGCATTTGATATCTGACAGGGAGCAGAAGTTGCCAGCTGGGCGTTGTTTGTTGTCTTCTGTATTGTAATGCTAAAATGGATGATGTAGAATATGTAGTAAATTATCTAATAGCAATTTTGTCATACGTTTATATTGTGTGTAAGTGTACATCTCGCACCACCAGAGGTCGCTATTGGGCAGAGTCAGCCTTCTGAACACGCTCACTGGGCCTCCTGCTGGTGCTAACAGCCTGTATGCGTTTCCTAACTAACTGACTGATGGATACTGATAAGGGTACAGCTGCTACTTAGCTAACATAATCGCCTTGGTCAGATGAGAGAGTGAATTCCTGGCTGCTGCTCCCAAAGTGATGTTATGTTCCCATGAAACCATCCTTTCATGCCGGTCCACGGAGCTCCAGTGTGCTCGATCTGCCTCAACGTCTTTGACTCTGCATGACAACTGGGACACAGGGAAGTGTGTTTGCGTGAGTGTGAGCATGTGTGTGTTTGTGTGAGTGTGAGCATGTGTGTGTTTGCGTGAGTGTGAGCATGTGTGTGTGTTTGTGTGAGTGTGTTTGTGTGAGTGTGAGCATGTGAGTGTGTTTGTGTGAGTGTGAGCATGTGTGTGTGTTTGTGTGAGTGTGAGCATGTGTGTGTGTTTGGCTCATATTGAGTGTCCAGGAGGTCAGCTCATTATCATGATGTCATTATACAGCAATCAACCAGCAAGGCATCGTGACAAGAGATATGTGTGGCGTAGGAGGTTTGGAACCCTGTAGCAGAGGTGGTTTGGAACCCTGTAGCAGAGGTGGTTTGGAACCCTGTAGCAGAGGTGGTTTGGAACCCTGTAGCAGAAGTGGTTTGGAACCCTGTAGCAGAGGTGGTTTGGAACCCTGTAGCAGAGGTGGTTTGGAACCCTGTAGCAGAGGTGGTTTGGAACCCTGTAGCAGAGGTGGTTTGGAACCCTGTAGCAGAGGTGGTTTGGAACCCTGTAGCAGAGGTGGTTTGGAACCCTGTAGCAGAGGTGGTTTGGAACCTCTGAGACTTAAAATCGCAGATGTTGTCCGTAGACCATGACATCTCCTCTTGGTCTAAAGATGGATGCAAACCACCTCTGCCTCATAAATCAAGCAACACATAATAATTCACTGTAAAATACTTTTAGGAACCTTTAAGTTCTTTAGCTGACTTAGATTAATTAGTTTGTGTGGCTTAGGGTGATCTTAACTATTATTCATCTGAGTGATGGCCAGAGGAAGCTGATAAGATCTAGTGGTTCATGTGAGAAATTTTCCTTTTCTGCCAAACTTTGCTGGGAACCAGTCAGATGGATAGACCTGTCTGTTATCATGGTTACCCTGTAGCGATACAGACACACTCTGCACAAACAGTCGTCAGTGGCTTCTAGAAAGTTCTGGCGGACTTGTCAGGCCTTCCTGTCTGATACCAATACTGATGTTGACCAGGGCCGTGCAGTGTCTGCTGGAATTTAATAATGCTCTTTTCAAAGCTGGTTTTCATGAATGGGAATACATATGATGTCTCTTCTTCTTCTTCTTGCTTGTCCAGCCGCGGGGTTCAGCAACCTTTACAATCAAAAGAGACATTTTTGCCCAAGAATAAATACTTAATATGACTGGAGCTGAAAGCATGTTTGAGTCTAATAATGAGGACCGTGTTTCCTCTGGATCTGTGAGTCTGATAATGAGGACCGTGTTTCCCCTAGATGTGTTTTCAGTCTTGGTGGTGCGACCCAGGGGGACACATTAAGGGTGTGAGGGTCAGTGGGTCGCCCCCTAGGACAGTTTGAGCACCAGGCACTTCCTTTCCTGCATTCTGGTGAATTTATTAGCCTGTCTAGCTAGATAGCTAACTTGAATGCCAACATGACCATTTATTTTAGTAATAAATACATGCATTTAATAGTAATACATTTATTTAGTTATTCATTTCCATTTAATATTTTTGTCAAAGCCAGGGAGCCGCCGGGGAGGGGCTAGAGAGGGGCAGGTCCAGCCTGACCAGCCTGAACAGGGGCTCGTCTCTGAGACGGTCAGTCAGGAGAGTGATGGGTAAGTGTGTCAACTCAAGACGCTAGCTGCCTGAACACAGAGGCAATTTGATTAAGTTCAACTGCCGGGGACGGGCAGCACAGACCAGGCCTTGTTGGGTCTGAGTGGACCCCATCTTGGACTCACAGTGTTGGCCATTGTGTGGGTAGACATGGGGTAGGGCTGGAGGAGTACCCTCTGGGGAAGGGCCTCTGGTAACATCACATCTGTTAAAACCTCAACAAAGACTCATAGAGGAGAATTTCCCTCACAGCCAGACTCAATACTGCTCTCTTTCAGGCCGCCGCTTCGGGCTGTTAACCAAGAGAAGATGCCAGGCTGAGGGTGAAAGACATCTAGTATCTGCTCCTCCTCTTCCTCTCCCTCCCTCCCTCCCCCCATCCATCCATCCATCCCTCCCTCACTCCCTCCCTCCCTCCCTCCATCCCTCCTCCATCCATCCATCCCTCCCTCTCTCCATCCCTCCCTCCATCCCTCCTCCCTCCATCCATCCATCCCTCCCTCCCTCCCTCCCTAACCCAGGGTGTCGGGTCACTCTGGGCGGTTATGTGTGCCAACTGTTTCTGCCTGTCTTCCTCCAGCAGTCTTGTCTGCCTCAGTCTCAGTCTCTGCATGGTCACAGCCTGTCTGGCTAACCAGCACCTCTCTGGTTGGCTTGGTGACAATCTCCTCTCTGGTTGGCTGGTTGACCGACACCTCTCTGGTTGCCTTGGAGACGGACACCTCTCTGGTTGGCTGGGTGACGGACTACCTAGTTGACTAGCTGAAAGGCACTTCTCTGGTTGGCTGGCTGACTTGACACCTCTCTGGTTGGCTGACTGATGAACACTTATCGGGTTTGGCGCTTTGCTTCCGACTGACATTGATCGTTTGAGGCTGACAGTCAGGTGACATGGTAAGGCTTGAGTTTTTTTTTATTGTTTATCAGCTCTGTTATCTTGATCATGTAAACAGTCCTTACTTCATACTGTATGTCCTGTAGTGGCAGCCCTGCTGTCTGAAATGAGTCAGATCTCCTTCTTCCTCTTCTCCCTCCTCTTCTTATTCTTCCTCTTCTTCGTCATACTTCCTCTCCTCCTCCTCTGTGTCCAGAAAGACTCTGTTCTCATGATATTCATCAGTCATTTAGCAGATACTTTTATCCAAAGCGACTTACAATAATTGCATTTAGCTTGCTTTAAAGTAAATAGTCCGTGTATTACTACTCGCCAGAATTCAGAAGTGCATCTCATTTCTTAACAAGTGACTAAGAGCATAATCTAGTGAAAGAGTAGCAAAATATAAAAATCCATCCATCCAAAAGACGCTAGAAATTATGGGCCCTATGAAATAATATATTATTGGGGCCTCCCAAGCCTAAACCTGATCATAATTTACATAATAATAGTGGATATGGGGGCCCCTGTCAGTGCAGAGCCCTTGGAATCATCCTAACAGCCCCCCTTTACAGCTCCCCTGTGCTTACGGTTCCCCTGTGCTTACGGTTCCCCTGTGCTTACGGTTCCCCTGTGCTTACAGCTCCCCTGTGCTTACGGTTCCCCTGTGCTTACGGTTCCCTGCTTACGGGTCCCCTGTGCTTACGGGTCCCCTGTGCTTACGGGTCCCCTGTGCTTACGGGTCCCCTGTGCTTACGGTTCCCCTGTGCTTACGGGTCCCCTGTGCTTACGGTTCCCCTGTGCTTACGGTTCCCCGGAGAAAGGTTATACAAAACTCTCCTCAGAGATGCTTTCAAATGAAAATGCATGTAGCGCTTAATGTCAGGTGCAGACTAGAGGATTTTAAGCCCGATTTTAGTTCCGATTCACCCCTTCCGACAATCGGGGGGGGCTTTCTCGAATCAAGGCTTGTCGGAACCGATTATCTGTCCAAATGATCCTGTAGTGTGAGGTGTTTACCGACCTAATCTTAACGTTCCCGACTGATCAGAGTCTCTCCGATCCTTGGGACAGCGATGGAATGCTGAGCCGAAACCCACAATAGCCAATGAGATCGCATTTCCCTGGTATGAATCGGCACTCTGAAAGCGTGTAGTGTGCGGTCCTGCGTCTTGACAGAATTGTGGAGTGTGCGTTCTTACGATTAAAATATTTAAAAATCGGTTAAGATGATCGTTATGTCTGTGGTCTCCCACGTTTATAAAATCGGTTAAGTTTTGAAATCGGTTAAGATTCCTCTAGTCTGCACAAAGCATAAAGGTGGAGCTGTTTACTGAATAATCCCCTTCCTCAGGTGACTCAGACTAGAGTCAATACGCTATTATTCATCCCGTCAGGCGATGGGGCTTCCTGCACTGAGGCCAGGCTCTCCTCAGGGACAACATGGAGGGCAGTGCTCTTGGTTCAGGCTCCCCTCAGGGACAACATGGAGGGCAGTGCTCTTGGTTCAGGCTCCCCTCAGGGACAACATGGAGGGCAGTGCTCTTGGTTCAGGCTCCCCTCAGGGACAACATGGAGGGCGGTGCTCTTGGTTCAGGCTCCCCTCAGGGACAACATGGAGGGCAGTGCTCTTGGTTTGTTTTGGTCTCATGAGCCCAAATGTCAAAGACCATTTTATTATGAGGAAACAGGAACACCCTCCACAGTCTCCACTCAACAGATCAGTTTAATGATACACAACGGTCTCAGTACGTGACCTTATTCAGGTATATCGTTTGGTTGCCTTTTGAAAATGTTCTGGGCGATTGTGAATCTTCTGAGACGTGAGCTTGGGAAGAGGGGTTGGATCCCCAGCCAGGTGGAGAACCAGGCCTGTCTTGGGGGGTTCTGGGGATCCCCGGCCAGGTGGAGAACCAGGCCTGTCCTGGGGGGTTCTGGGTATTCAGATTGGTGCTGAGACCGGAGGGGGCAGAGAGAGGCCTTGCTTGTCCTCCAGAAGGCTCACGGTGGAGGATTGTGGGGGAGAAAAGGGTTAGGGGTTAGGGTTAACCTAACCCTAACCCTAGGTTGGGGGCAGAAAAGTCCACTGGATCTGTGGGTTTTAAGATTCTGTGAAACCTTGGAAGCTGTTTGGTTCATCTACCCTGCTGCTGCCTGCCAGGGGAATCTTGTTCAGGTAAATGAGATGAAGCAAATATGATCACAATCTCAAGATAAGCAGCTCTCATTTACATTTCTTAGAATGGATAAATTAGCTAACGGTCCATTTCTCTGCTGGAAGGTAACAGTTCACTGATATGCCATGGTTCAAATAATGTGTGCGTGTGCGTGCGTGTGTGCGTGTGTGTGCGCGTGTTTGTGTGTGCGCGTGTGTGCGTGTTGATATGAGATAACCTAATTAGTTTAAGGCTACAGTAGCAGACAGAAGGAACAAATACTTAAATGAAGTATGTCTACTTTCATATCCCTCATGTGTGAGCATTCTATGTAAACCCATGCTGTGTATCTTTACGTGGAGCCTACAGTATGTGAGGTTCATCCTACAGTTTTAGAAGACTAACATACTGAACACGCTGAGTGTGTCCGAGTGTCTGTTATCTGCAGTAAAGGACATGTTGGACATGAGTGTGAAGTCAAACAGCTGATATACTGCAGCCAATCACGACCACAGCTGATATACTGCAGCCAATCACGACCACAGCTGAGACGAACTGCAAACAGACTGGTGTCTTATATCAGAGAGGGTCTTTGAGGGGGCGGATTCACATAATGATGATTTGTATGCGTGTGTGTGTGTGTGTGTGTGTGTGTGTGTGTGTGTGAGAGAGAGAGAAAGGAGATAAAGAGAGAGGAATCCCTTTTATGTCACGTCAAACGAGTGAGTCCGCCCCCTCCCCTGCTGGCCTGGCTGCTCTGTACAATACATGATCTCTCCTCTGCATCACTCCATTACCACCCTCCCTCCTCCCTCCCTCCCTCCTCCCTCCCTTTCCCCTCCCTCCCTCCTCCCTCCCTTCCGCCTCCCTCCCTCTTCCCTCCCTCCCTTCCCTCTCCCTCCCTCCCTCCCTCCCTCCCTCCTCCCTCCCTTCCCCCTCCCTCCCTTCTCTCCTCTGCATCACTCCATTACCACCCTCCCTTCTCCCTCCCTCCCTTCCCTCCTCCCTCCCTCCCTTCCCCCTCCCTCCCTTTCCCCTCCCTCCCTCCCCTCTCCCTCCCTTCCGCCTCCCTCCCTCTTCCCTCCTCTGCATCACTCCATTACCACCCTCCCTCCCTTCTCCCTCCCTCCCTTCCCTCCCTTTCCCCTCCCTCCCTCCCCTCTCCCTCCCTTCCGCCTCCCTCCCTCTTCCCTCCATCCCTTCCCTCTCCCTCCCTCCTCACTCCCTCCCTTCCCTCTCCCTCCCTCCTCGATTCCCCCTCCCTCCTCCCTCCCTCCCTTCCCTCTCCCTCCCTCCCTTCCCTCCCTTCCCTCTCCCCTCCCTCCCTCTCTCCCTCCCTCCCTCCTCACTCCCTTCCCCCTCCCTCCTCCCTTCCTTCAACCTCAACCTCATTCCTGGGTAAACAACTTTTAAGTTAAGTTTTTTATCCCTTCCCATACTCATTTACTGAGCGGCCACAAAGCTGCTTCCCCAGGTCCTCTCTAGGGTGGAATGTTTCCTGAATGAATCAAGCTAATGAACTTGTTCCTAATTAGAACAGATTCTTCTCACACAACTGCGTCTGCTGGCTGAGCTTGCTCTGGAATGTGGCAGCACTTAGAGACTGGCTGGAAATCAGCAGTCAAAAAAAGAAGCTATTTGGCAACATTAGAAGATGTCTGTGTGCTTTGCCTTAAAATGAAGATGGATTTTTTATATGTAATTCAAACAGTTCAGGCACGCAGATGGGGGAGTAACCAGTGCTTGGGGGGGAAAATCTGTCTGGTCAGAGAAACGTGTGTAATTTGCTGTGTGTCGGCCTTGGGGTGACAAGAACATGACAGGAACCAGACTGAATGGACTAGTCTCTTCTTCATGGGGGGAACATGACAGGAACCAGACTGAATGGACTAGTCTCTTCTTCATGGGGGGAACATGACAGGAACCAGACTGAATGGACTAGTCTCTTCTTCATGGGGGGAACTGACATACTGTGTGCTGTAATGGTGGAGTAAGGGCTGTGTGTGTGTGTGTGTGTGTGTGTGTGTGTGTGATAGAAGCCAGCAGCCCCCAGCCCCGTCCCAGCAGCACCAGGAGAGCGGACCGCCGCCCCCCCACCAGCACCCCCCCTCCCCCCCGGCTGGAGATGCTACACCTCCCCTGAGGGACGCTGCTACTACGCCCACGACTCCAGCACAGGTGACCCCCCCCTCCCCCCCACACACACACACACACACACAGACCATAGATGTGGGATCAATAGCAGGATTGAGCATGATGGGAGGATCTGCTGTGGCCTCACCTCCAGCCTCAGACCTGCTGTGGCCTCACCTCCAGCCTCAGACCTGCTGTGGCCTCACCTCCAGCCTCAGACCTGCTGTGGCCTCACCTCCAGGCTCAGACCGGCTGTGGGCATCACGCCTCAGGCTCACATACTCTGGGTCCAGTCAGCAAGACATCAATGCATATTTCATCATGCTGTCGACACTGCAGAATGATGAATAGCATCCCACACGCTATGAGAACAGGACACCAACAACCCTCTGTTCTTTCTACATCAGTGACACTATGAATGAATGAGTAAATGAATGAATGAATGAATATTTTATTTTCGTGTCATGTCACTTTGAGGTCCATCCCATATTGACTTGTTTGAATCATCAAGCAGAAACAATACAAGCATCGGTGGAGCTCAGACTGTCAACTCTCCCAGTGCACTGCCAGTACACCGTACCGGGCTCTGCACTACAGTACAGTCCAGTAAATATACAGTGCCGATGCCTACTGCATGCCCAGTGAATATAACGCAACAGTTTCTCCTACACGTTGAGCGTGTGTTCCCTAACCATTTTTCCTGTGCTCTCCAGTAAATATGCCCCACCGCTTTCACCTACAATCCCAGTAGATATACCGTAGCACTTTGGCTATTAGTGATGCGACGTTCGCGAACGATCTGATTCTTTTGAACGGCTCTTTAAAACGAACGATGGAAACCGATTCTCAGTTGTGGGAGCCGTTCTTTTTTTTCTGAATTGTCTATATCCATAGCAAATAGGCTACATTATGACACGGTTTAAAATGCCTTAGCTAGCCTATCTAGCTATTGGCAAATGAAATTATAATCATTATTTCAGAATAATTCAAACTCCCACCAATATAATATATATTGGAGGGAGGTCTAAGTTTGAATGATTCTGATCCAAATATTACCCTATCATTCCTCCCAGCGATTATTCCCCAGATAAAATGGGTCACCCCCAGGCTGGCTTCTAATATATATATATATATATATATATATATATATATATATATATATATATATATAATAAATGAGACAGTCTTTTGAACGTATCTTTGAAAGGAACGGATCCTCAAGAACCGTCTCCCTTCAAAGAACCATAAATCCCATCTCTATTGGCTATACAGTCAGCCAAACTTCTACCACATGGCCAGACCAACAACGACAGTGGGAGCGGCAGTAAAATAATTATTACAACCCGCAACCACAAGGGGCAGTAGAGCACTGCTACAGGGTAGTAGGCTACTAGGCTTCTCTGACAACCTGGTTGCCGTTGCTTATAATGTAGGCTACGTTTCTCAGTTCCATCAGTCTGAATTGCAAACTGCTTTTCTGGATTAGCTACAGCAGAGACAGTAGCCGACATAAAATTGGTTATTTTACCAACTGATTGGACTTCATTCATTCTTTAGATTAAAGCCAAGTGCTCCTGTCTGTCTTCACCAGGGACAGACATCGTTAGCAATCTGTTCTTCTGCATGTTTTTCATATTGGGCTTTTTATGGCGGAAACCCTTGCGAACACGGGGAGAACATGCAACCTCCACACAGAAAGGCCCAGAGACCTTCTTGCTGTGAGGCAGCAGCACTACCTACCCTCCTACCTCCGCTCCTAAAATTCAATAAATATGCCCTTGCTGTGTTATGAGACTCAGGTAGCTTGGACCATGTGAAGAGATGACAATGCTCAAGAGTTCAAAAAAGGAGGCTTTACTTTGCCAAAACAATGAGAATACAGCCATAAGGTTCAACAGAAAAAAGGTATAAAGTACTGAAACTAAAATTAGAGCAAGTCTGAGTGACAGAGAATCTCTACATTGTCAAGATCAAGCACAGAACACAACATAAGCAAGGCTTAAATACTCTAGGCACAGGTGTGTTGTAATGAGTCATCAGCAGAACGCAGCAAAGGTGTGGTGCAGACTTCTTCGCCGGAGATGAGGCACACTCCCTGGGATGGACTGCGCTCTGCTGCCACCCGGCTCCTGGGAGGCCTCATGACATGCTGTGCCAGTTTTACCTGCACTCCTGGTAAATATACAGGGCCAGTCTCTCTGGATGGGTATTATGTCGTTATGTTCGGCTCCAACCAACTTCATTTACACTACAGTATTTAGATCTAGAATAGTATTAGATCTGATGAGGCATTGAACTGTGAGGGTCTGTGACTGGAAGGGAACCCTAACCCTAACCCAGCACCACTGTTCCTCACCAGCAGCACTGTAGTATCCAGCTCTGATCTTAGTACCTAACCCTAACCCAACACCGTAGTATCCAGCTCTGATCTTAGTACCTAACCCTAACCAACACCGTAGTATCCAGCTCTCATCTTAGTACCTAACCCTAACCCAACAGCGTAGTATCCAGCTCTGATCTCAGTACCTAACCCTAACCAACACCGTAGTATCCAGCTCTGATCTTAGTACCTAACCCTAACCCAACACCGTAGTATCCAGCTCTGATCTTAGTACCTAACCCTAACCCAACACTGTAGTATCCAGCTCTGATCTTAGTACCTAACCCTAACCAACACCGTAGTATCCAGCTCTCATCTTAGTACCTAACCCTAACCAACACCGTAGTATCCAGCTCTGATCTTAGTACCTAACCCTAACCCAACACCGTAGTATCCAGCTCTGATCTTAGTACCTAACCCTAACCAACACCGTAGTATCCAGCTCTCATCTTAGTACCTAACCCTAACCCAACACCGTAGTATCCAGCTCTGATCTTAGTACCTAACCCTAACCAACACCGTAGTATCCAGCTCTCATCTTAGTACCTAACCCTAACCAACACCGTAGTATCCAGCTCTCATCTTAGTACCTAACCCTAACCCAACACCGTAGTATCCAGCTCTGATCTCAGTACCTAACCCTAACCAACACCGTAGTATCCAGCTCTGATCTTAGTACCTAACCCTAACCAACACCGTAGTATCCAGCTCTGATCTTAGTACCTAACCCTAACCCAACACCGTAGTATCCAGCTCTGATCTTAGTACCTAACCCTAACCCAACACCGTAGTATCCAGCTCTGATCTTAGTACCTAACCCTAACCAACACCGTAGTATCCAGCTCTGATCTTAGTACCTAACCCTAACCCAACACCGTAGTATCCAGCTCTGATCTTAGTACCTAACCCTAACCCAACACCGTAGTATCCAGCTCTGATCTTAGTACCTAACCCTAACCAACACCGTAGTATCCAGCTCTGCCTCCAGGCGCTGTGGGCTCAGTGGACTAATTACTGTCTCACACACACAAACACACACACACACACACACACACACACACACACACACACACATACAGACACACACACACACACTCTCTCTCACATACATTCTCTCTCTCACACACACGCGCACACACACACACACACACGCAAACACACAAGTAGTAGTGAGCGCAGGAAAACCCTGGGGTTATTTTGTACATGCTGCATAACCATATGCTGCAACGCTCTTTATTATTGTGGACTGAGCTCTTCTGGCCAGAGATGGATGTTCATAATCATCAGAGTGATGCTGTAATCAGACCAGAGCAGTTAGACATGACGGCCCATCCATCTCACAGCTATTAAACCTCCATATCACCCCATTCTACGGCAGTCATTAAATGATGACGGGTTGAAGCCTGATGATGAAGCATGTGTAGTAGATATATTGACTCTCAGTATGGTTGGTACAGGGTCCGGGTTAACCCTAACCCAGGCCCTAACCCCTAACCCTAACCCTAACCCTAACCCTAACCCTAACCCCTAACCCTAACCCTCCTCAGCAGATCACATCCTGCCTCCAGCTCTTGGGAAACTAAATGGAGGAAAAATAAGGTGGTATTTTTCTCACAACTTTACAAAAACAGCCATGGCCAAACAAACATCCATGCAGATGGTCCAGAATTTCAGAGAGCTGCACTGACTACTGGGCATAAAGGATGAACTGTGCCTAGCACCCCTAGTGGTGGGTTCTGGTACATCTTGTGTAGGCAGGCACGCACAAACGGGTGGGACACAATGATCACCACAACCAACAGATACGTAGTCTGATTTACTGTACACCCTGTCTATAAGTAGACATTCCTTGTTTGAAACAGGACTATTTTAGTTGACTTTTGGCCTACTGAAAGTCCTATGGACCCCTACCATGAGAGATTGGTTCCAAACCACCTCTACTACATGCACTGTCATAGTTTCCTCCTCCATTGCTGTCACTGATTACTTTACTTTAATCTTTTAGGGACACTAGTACACAATGCTCAACCAATCGGTGGCTGTGGCTCTGGAGGTAGAGGGGGTTGTCCAATAACCGCAGGGTCGGTGGTTTGAATCCCGGCTCCTTCTGTCCACATGTTGAAGTGTCTCTGGGACAAAGACACTGAACCCCAAATTGCTCCCAATGAGCAGGTTAGCACCTTGCATGGCAGCTGCTGCCATTGATGTGTGAATGTCACCATTTCTGTAAATGTCAGTTTTAGTTCAGATCCATGATGTCATTCCAGAGACGACCTGGGAGCGCCCCCCCTCCTCCGCCCCCTCCAGACGCGCCTGCGGCACCCACCCCCCCCCCGGGAGTCAGGGGCAGAGGGACCACCCCCCAAGACATCAGGGGCAGAGGGACTCCCTCACAGAAGGTAGGCCATGTTGAAGCTGGCATGTGTGATGTTCGGTATAAAGCCTTTGTCTGTTGACAACTCAAATAGAGTCTCTAACTGTTGACTAGTAAACATGTCTGTAGTCTCCTCCACTCTCACAAGTCTATACTGTGTGTCAGTTGTCTGTCACTAGTCTATCATCGTGTCTGTTGTCTCGGTTCTCACACCTGCCCAGTGCAGTCTGACCGAGGGCCCTGGTGGTCACATTGCTCCTCCAGAGAGAGGGACAGTCCACACAGAGACAGAGCAAACAGGGACATGACTACATACGTGTGCTTGGATAAGCAGGAGCCTACGGATGGATATGGGAGTTAACATACTTGAGGCTGTGGTTTACTATAATTCTAGAACATCTAGGGGGCGCTGTTATGGAGCTTATTGTGTTTATACAACGGCTACTAAAACAGTTACTTCAGTATAGCTTACCTAGATTTCACATAAAATAAAATGTGATTATTTATTGAAAACTAGAAAGTACATTTCCTGGAGAAAATGTGAGGTGGGCTAGCTGCTGCAGCTGTATGTAACAGCTACTGCTAGAACTTCTACGGACCGGGCAATCTCCATGCACCCACCGGCGAAGACCGTGCGTCTCTAAACCACTCGGGGGCTGAATTGTGGGGTCCATGGCGTGGACAGTGGCGCGGTGGCAAGACTCTGCCCCCTCAGGTCAGAGCTGGTCGGGGACAGTGTACTCCTCTCCGGGCCACCTACCCGCCCGCACCGGTGAAGACCATGTGTCTCTAGCCCACTCAGGGGCTGAGTTGTGGGGCCCGTGGCATGGATAGTGGTGTGGTGGTGAGACTCCGCCCCCTCAGGTCAGAGCCAGTCGGGGACAGTGTACCGCTCTCCAGGCCACCTACCTGACTCCATGGTGAAGACCGTGTGTCTCTAGCCCACTCAGGGGCTAAGTTGTTGGGCCCGTGGCGTGGATAGTGGCGTGCTGGTTAGGCTCCGCCCCCTTGGGTCACAGCTAGTCGGGGACAGTACAGTGACCTCTGGGCAATTTCCATGTATCCACCATTGAAGACTGTGTTTCTCTAGCCCACTCAGGGGCTGAAAAGTGGGTTCTGTGGCGTGAATAGTGGTGTGGTGGCGAGGCTCCGCCCTTTTTGGTCATAGCCAGTCAGGGACGGTGTACTCCTCTCCAGGCTACCCACCGGCCCCCACTAGTGAAGATCATGTGTCTCTATTCCACTTTGGCTGAGTTCTGTGCTACCACATTAGTTATAAAAGGGTGCCTGTACCTTTAAGAGAGGCTGCACATGCACACAAATTCAAAAAAAGCAACAGCTGCCACCACTCTAATCCCAACTGATTTTCTGATTCTGATCCTAGACATGGTCCGCTTCAGACAGCTCTATCGTGAAAACTATAAATGTTACAGCTTATATATTGACACCATAGGAATCCTGAGAACTTGCATGGCGACACGTTAGAAAAAGGGTAAAAATGCAAAATAAGCAGCTCAAAAGTTAGTGCGGCACCATATGTTTCAATGGGGAGCGCAGTTGCCGAACAAATCGTCATACCTCAAAAACGATAAGTCACACAGCTTAGATACTTACATTGTACGAATCAGCACAGTTGTGTGAACATTTCAATATATAATGTGTATGAGCTGTTAAAACTGTAGGCATGGCAACAAGTTAGAAAAAGGGTAAAAATGCTAAATTAACAGCTCAAAAGTTAGAGTGCGGTGCCCTACGTTTGAATGGGGAGCGCAGTTGCCGAACAAATCGTCATACAGCGAAAACTGTAAGTCACACAGCTAAGATACTTCCATTATACGAATCAGCACAGTTGTGTGAACATTTTGATATATAATATGTGTGTGAGCTGTCAAAACTGTAGGAGTGCCAGCAGTTTACAAAATGTGTGAATATTTTCAAAGCAACTGCTGCCACCACTCTAAAAACATAAAGTTTCTGAACATTCCAAAAGCAGTTTAAAGCCGTTTTAATGGGACAAAAAATAGTTTTAAAAGTTACATTTCTAAAAAACTATAAAAAATATGAAAAATCTGAATGGATCCATTAAAGAGCTAAACATTATGAACATTTTAAAGTTCTAAATTTCTCGGACAAAGAATGAAGAAGTAGTTAAGGAGACAGAAAAAACGGGGAGAATAATAATAAGAAAGAAAGAAAGAAAGAAAGAAATAGTGGGAATATCACAAGTTGGGCTAGCTTCTGCAAGCTAGCCCACCTAATAATAAATTAAGAAAGAACGAAAGAAATAGTGGTAATATCACAAGTTGTTACAGCTTGCTAGCTGCAAGCTAGCCCACCTAATAATAACTAGAAAATACATTTCCTGGGGAAAATGTGAGGTGGGCTAGTTGCTGAAGCTGGTTGTAACAACTACTGCCAATAATATTATAACTACTAACTATTGTAAATACTGTATAACTACTATAAACACTATTGCTATTACTATTATAACTACAAATATAACTGTTAGCACTACCAATACTACTAAATAAATGTCAATATAAATATAAAAAAACTACTGCTTGTAATACACTCAAAATTAGCTTAAACATCTCATGACTCATCATTTTAATATGCTCAATAGCTCAAAAAATTTATAAATATTAGTTTACAGTCTGAATGTCAATTTGAATATGTATTTCAATATAAGGAAGGTAGGATGGTAGGACGGAAGTTGGTAGACTAAGGAAGGAAGGTAGGAGGTGTTGGTATAGAAGTTGAGGTGAATGCTACTACTGTTGTTATAAAAAAGGATGCCTGTTGAGAGGATTACCCTACATTAACAGATCATCACTGCAGTGGGGTAAGGGTTAACAGTAGTATTAGGGTTAACAGTAACCTTACTGTTAGAGTTCGGGTAGGCTATATAACATCTACTGCCAGTACTATTATAACTACTGTACATATACCTACTATAAATTCAATTGCTATTACTATTATACAGTAGGACCCCATTCATCCGAACTGGGATTTTCATTACAATACTGTAGGCCCACTTGCATTTAAATCTGTCATAATAAACACGTACTGTATCCTACTGTGAATAAAAACAGAACTGTATGTAGACCTACATGTTGCCTGTAGGCTGTAGCCTAGTGTCACGTTTAATTTCTTTGTTACTTTGTCAAGCGCAAAACGCAAACGAGTCTGCTGCGCGAGAGCTGCATTCCTTGGTAGCCAGAAAGCGCATCAGCAACCTGAAGCAGAGAAGTATCGAGTCATTTTTCGTTCCCAGTTAATGGACTTCCGGAACACAGACGTGTTGTAAGCATGTAGATTAGCCTACTGTATTTGTTAAATAATAGCCTACAGCCTAGGCCACGTTAGCCTACATCAGTTGTTTAGGCTGCAATAGCCTAAGACACGACAACTTGTCTGTCATTTAATTAATTAATTTATTATCATTTGCTCTAATTGTTCTAATGTTGGGTTGTTCTTAGGCTATACCATTTTGTTCTGCGAATACAGTAGTCTATCGATGCAGCGTAGGCCTCATTTGACAATGTATTTGATCAAAGCATGCACTCAAGTGGAAATTTGTTTATTTTATTCTAGGCTACTGTAGGCCTATTATAGGCTAGGCTGTATGAGTTAAGTTGGCTATTTGATTGCAATTTTGATGCATTTTCACAAGTAATTAAGGGCATTTATCGGTCTATTATGAGTCTATATGAAACAAGTATACCACTTATTGAATTTGGTGCATTTTAACATATGTTTCAGTCATCCGGACATTTCAGAGATACGAACGACCTTTGGTCCCGTAGGCATGGCAACAAGTTAGAAATAGAGTAAAAATGCTAAATTAACAGCTCAAAAGTTAGAGTGCGGTGCCCTACGTTTGAATGGGGAGCGCAGTTGCCGAACAAATCGTCATACAGCGAAAACTGTGTCACACAACTTAGATACTTACATTGTATGAATCAGCACAGTTGTGTGATAATTTCGATATATAAAATATGTGTATGAGTTGTTAAAACTGTAGGCATAGCAACAAGTTAGAAAAAGAGTAAAAATGTAAAATTAGTAGCTCAAAAGTTAGAGTGCGGTGCCATACGTTTCAAAGGGGAGCGCAATTGCCAAACAAATCGTCAAACAGCAAAAACTGTAAGTCACACAGCTTAGATACTTACATTGTACGAATCAGCACAGTTGTGTGAACATTTTGATATATATTATGTGTGTGAGCTGTCAAAACTGTAGGAGTGCCAGCAGTTTACAAAATGTGTGAATATTTTCAAAGCAACTGCTGCCACCACTCTAAAAACATAAAGTTTCTGAACATTCCAAAAGCAGTTTCAAGCTGTTTCAAAAAAATAGTTTTAAAAGTTACATTTCTGAAAGACTATAAAAAATATAAAAAATCTGAATGGATCCGTTAAAGAGCTAAAGATGATGAACATTTTAAAGTTTGAATGAAGTTTCTAGCACAAAGTATGAAATACTTAATAAAGCGGCAAAAAACTGTGGAGAACTATAATAACTAGAAAGTACATTTCCTGGAGAAAATGTGAGGTGGGCTAGCTGCTGCAGCTGTATGTGGGTAGTTCTAGAATTGGGGGTACATTTCATGTCTCCGAGATACACCTTTTGTTATACATACCCCCAAAAAACTTTATTGAATCAGTTTTGAATAATAATACTAATTAGATTAAACATTCACTAAAAATAATGTTATATACATATTTTAGGCACAATTTATACATAACTAAATGACTCAGACCCCACCCATTATTGACTGTCTTTGGCTCCTGATTCATACATTCAACGTGAATTAACATGAAATAATTAAGTCTAATTTTCATTTTTTTGTGTTTATTCTATAAACAGTTCTTTAATCAATTGCCTAGAATATCTATTTTTCATTTTAAATGTCATTTCAGTAATAAAAAAAAACATTTTGTGTCCGTCCCTATGTTCTGGTCAACTCTGTTACCTCTGTTATAAAACTGCATAAAACTCTCCAAAGCATTCAAATAAAAAGCATGTGACCTGAATCCAGTGATGTCACTTCCTCCGGCGAGAAACATCTGGAAGGCAGTGAGGTATGTCATGCTTCTTCTCTCATTACTTTGTACAAAATGTTGAGGATACACCAACAGTAGATTAATTATCTGTCAAATCTGTTATTGTGATATTGCAGTGAATCTCTCATTAATAAAAATAAAAAACAATTATATGATTAAAATCCATAAAATAAAATTTTTAGACATGCTATTTGGTATCTGGTTTGAGGCTAGCACATGGAGTTAAAGCTCAAAATAGTGGAAAATGTCAACTCTGTTCATGGTTTCAACAGTCCAGCGATAAGAGTTTGACGATGAATAACAGAGTTCCATTATTGTGCATTATTTTACATTTACGATGGATTCTGAGTCATTTTACTAATTTATAATGGTGATATGCAAACCAAGCTAAACCCAATTGCCCCAAGCTATGAGTTATAGCTTGTCTTACACTGTATAAATTAGTAGGCTTAAAGGGTACAGTTCTGTATTTGGTACACCATTCCAGGTTAAGGAAACTGAATAATTTCTGTTCTAGGTAGATGAAGCTGTCAGCAGCAGAGAGGCAATGGCAGTACAGGGCACGGCGAGATGCCGACCCTGCAAGGAGGGAAGAAAATTAGCAAAAAGACAGAAATAGATGGCAGCAAAGGAGAAATGCAGAGCAAACAAGTACAGTGGCCGATCTGGGTGAAAGGGAGCAAAGGTACAAGCACAGGTATTGGAGAGAGGCGCAGCAGAAGTGCAGAGCAAGAAGAAAGAGCCTTGTAGAGATGAAACCACCACAAAGTCCTGAACCAGACCCTGAACCACAGACATCCAGGTTAGATGAGTGCATACTGTAGGTCCATGAGTCTATAATAATATTAAATAGTGTAGTATTACATAGTAAGCATACAGTAGGTCATAGGTAGTCTGTCTGACATGATAGTATGTAACTGAACTCTTTATTCAAAGGTGTTCCATCTTAAAGGTACACTCCATAATTTATACATTTTAATACCCATAAATAAATAAATACATTTCATTATGTATGTACATTACTTTTAGGCCAGGCAAAAAATAAATAGAACTCATAGGGGGTGTGTATCTTTAAGTTATCTGCTCATGTTCATTGTAAGACAAAACATGAATTAAAATATACTACTTAAAATTTGTCTTTCTTTTTTTCCCGTTTCAGACGAAGGAGATCAGGACGAAGAAAAATAAAACGGGAAAATTATACTGAGAAATTCTAAATTTAAAGATTTTGCTGAAAAAGAAAACGGCCGCTGTCCGAAAATACCAAAAACGCATCCAGCGACTGACGGAGGTGTCTGAATCCCCTCGATCAAAAACGCGGAAACAGATAGGAAGAGATAAAGTCCCTGGAGAGGTTCAGAGAACTCTCTTTTTTCACAATGCACTGATAAGTAATATCAGACAGAAGTACCAAGACAGTAAAGAAGAGAGTGTGCGTCAGATGATATCACGAATCGTGTCAGGGAACATCATAAAACACTACAAACTACAGAAAACAACACAGACCTCTATTGGTTTGTCCAGAAAGCGTTTTAGCAAGAGGAACCAAAGTGACAAGAGGAACCAAAGTGAACTGTCTTTTGAAAGAAGAAAATCTCGGTCAACACAGTGCAAGCTCCAAAAGAAGGAACAGGATTTTTTTTTGCGAGATGATGTTAGCCGCTTGACCGCAGGAAAAAAAAAAACCATTACAAGTGGTAAAGCAAAAATGCAGAAAAGGTTTCTAAATTATACAGTGAAAAATCTTCATCGCAAATTCCTTCTTGAGAATCCATCAAGTCAGCTGTCCTATGCACTTTTCTGTCGCATGCGTCCATTCTGGGTTGTCCACCCATCCATAGCTGACAGAGAGACCTGTCTCTGTAAAGTTCATGAAAACGTATCTTTCCTTGTCCAGAAGCTTCATTCTCTCCAACTTCTTGAGACGACTGACTTGGAAATAATCGCAAACTCAATATGCTGTGACCCTGAAAGAAAAGAATGCATGTATGGAGAATGTGCCGAATGCCGCAACAATGCCTATTAGCTGAACTGTGGCTATGATACTGAAGCTCCAGTGAGATATGTTCAGTGGACAACTGAACAGAGAGAAAGGAGGAAGAAAAACAAAGAAAGTGAGAAAGAATCACAACCAGTCCGAATGACTGTGAAAAAGGAGATGGAGAGTTCTCTAGGAGATATGATTGATATGTTCCAGGACCAGCTGAGAGTTTTCACAAGGCATCAGTTCAACATCAAAACACAACTAGTGCTGCGAGCAGCAGTGAGCGGGCCCTCGCACCCCACGCGGGTCGGGGTGTGGCGCCGTTAAAGGGTGTGCTATTTCGGTGTCCAGTACTGACAGAAACTTCCTGTCACCAGTAGGTGGCGCTCTAAGCGTGACTCAATACCGACGCATAGATGTGTTCAGGACAGTACCTTGATGAAGCGTGAGAAATGTTGTGTAAATGGGACAAAGTATGTAGGAGTTATGAGGACTTCCTGTAAGCAGTAGGTGGCGCTGTAGGTGTGACTCAATACCGAAGCATAGTTGTGTTCAGGACGGTACCTTGATGAAGCGTGAGAAATGTTGAGTAAATCTGATAACGTATGTAGGAGTTATGAGGACTTCCTGTTTCACCAGTAGGTGGCGCTGTAAGTGTGACTCAATACCGACACATAGATGGGTTCAGAAGGCCACCTTCATGAAGCGTCAGCAATTTGGTGCAAATCGGATGATGTATGCAGGAGTTATGAGGACTTCTTGTTTCACCAATAGGTGGCGCTATACGTATGACGCAATACTGACACATAGATGTGTTCAGGACAGAACCGTCATGAAGCGTGAGCTATATCGGACAAATTGGATAATGTATGGAGGAGTTATGAGGACTTCCTGTTTCACCAATAGGTGGCGCTATAAGTATGACGCAATACTGAAACATAGATGTGTTCAGGACAGAACCGTCATGAAGCGTGAGATATATCGGACAAATTGGATAATGTATGGAGGAGTTATAAGGACTTCCTGTTTCACCAATAGGTGGCGCTATAAGTATGACGCAATACTGACACATAGATGTGTTCAGGACAGAACCGTCATGAAGCGTGAGAAATATCGGACAAATCGGATAATGTATGTAGGAGTTATGAGGACTTCCTGTTTCACCAATAGGTGGCGCTATAAGTATGATGCAATACTGACACAAAGATGTGTTCAGGACAGAACTGTCATGAAGCGTGAGATATATCGGACAAATTGGATAATGTATGTAGGAGTTATGAGGACTTCATGTTTCACCAATAGGTGGCGCTATAAGTATGATGCAATACTGACACATAGATGTGTTCAGGACAGAACCTTCATGAAGCGTGAGATATATCGGACGAATTGGATAATGTATGTAGGAGTTATGAGGACTTCCTGTTTCACCAATAGGTGGCGCTATAAGTATGATGCAATACTGACACATAGATGTGTTCAGGACAGAACCATCATGAAGCGTGAGACATATCGGACAAATCGGATAATGTATGGAGGAGTTATGAGGACGTACTGTTTCACCAATAGGTGGCACTATAAGTATGACGCAATACTGACACATAGATGTGTTCAGGACAGAACCGTCATGAAGCGTGAGACATATCGGACAAATCGGATAATGTATGGAGGAGTTATGAGGATGTACTGTTTCACCAATAGGTGGCGCTATAAGTATGACGCAATACTGACACATAGATGTGTTCAGGACAGAACCGTCATGAAGCGTGAGACATATCGGACAAATCGGATAATGTATGGAGGAGTTATGAGGACGTACTGTTTCACCAATAGGTGGCGCTATAAGTATGACGCAATACTGACACATAGATGTGTTCAGGACAGAACCGTCATGAAGCGTGAGATATATCGGACGAATTGGATAATGTATGTAGGAGTTATGAGGACTTCCTGTTTCACCAATAGGTGGCGCTATAAGTATGACGCAATACTGACACATAGATGTGTTCAGGACAGAACCCTCATGAAGCGTGAGATATATCGGACAAATCCGATAATGTATGGAGGAGTTATGGGGACTTCCTGTTTCACCAATAGGTGGCGCTATAAGTATGATGCAATACTGACACATAGATGTGTTCAGGACAGAACCGTCATGAAGCGTGAGATATATCGGACAAATTGGATAATGTATGGAGGAGTTATGAGGACTTCGTGTTTTATGGCGAAATGTCAAACTTTGGCGGGGCGCCACGGCAAGGGTGTTTGGTGAAAACTCAATTTTTTTGATAACTTTTGATCACAAAGGCCTTAAGATGAAGCTGACCCGATATGAAGTTGATCGGATGAAATCTGTAGGAGGAGTTCGTCGAAGTACGAGGCATGGAAATGGTCAAAACAAGGACAAAATGGCACATTAAAAGCAAAATGGCGGCCTTACTGTTGCATGTTGGGTATAGCTCCAAGAGACATTTTAGTGCGTCTCGATCAACTACATATGCCCTCCGAATTTCATTCGCCTACATCAAACTGAAAGGTGGGGCTCGCCATTTTAGATTTTCCAGGGGGCGCTCTTGAGCCGTTATGCCACGCCTATTTCCGTCACCCATGAATTATCAAATTTTTCACCGGGACTGACGTATCTGCAAAGTTTCATCCGTTTTCATCGATGTTCAGGCCGCCTAAAAGGCATTTGTTTGGAGTAAAGGAGAAGGAGAAGGAGAAGGAGAAGGAGAAGAATAATAATAATCCTTCGAGTTTCAATAGGGCCTCGCACAGCCAGTGCTCGGGCCCTAATAAATCCACTACCGTGAGCTCAAGAGAAACAGGAAATCTCATGAGTGCCTGATTCACATTGATTTTTCCGCAAATTATGCATGCAAACTGTCAGCAGAGATTCAGGCAGTTCACTTTGCATCCTCTAGCAGCAGGCAACTCTGCACACAGGAATCCTTCATGTGGGTGAAGTGGACAAACATCTGTGCTTCACGACCATCTCAGCATCCAAAGAGAAATGTCCGCCTGCTATATGGGCACACCTGTCCCCTGTGCTAGATCACGTAAAAAAACACCATCCCTCAGTTACCATGGTTCATTTTTTTAGTGATGGACCATGCACCCAATACCGTCAAAAGGGCAACTTCTACTTGTTAAGCACACAGTTGTTCGAGAAGGGCTTCAAGAAAGGCACGTGGAGCTTCTTTGAAGCAAGCCACGGAAAAGGTGCTCCAGATGGAGTGGGTGGAGTTTTAAAAAGAACAGCGGATAGATTGGTCAGTGAAGGAAAAGACATCCCAAATGCCAAGCAATTGTACAACAGTCTACTGAATGTCCAGACCTCTATACAGCTGTTCTACATTGAAGAGGAATCTGTGAACAAAGCTGTACAGAATATGCCAAAACGACTCCCGGTGGTTCCTTCGACAATGCGCCTCCATCATATGATTACTCTCACACCAGGAAAGGTCATCTACGGAGAAGTCAGCTGTCTCTGCTCAACTAAGCAGATTCTTGAGTGCACCTGTCACAACACACAAAGGTTTGAATTTGAGATTCAGCCTGTCCTTTCTGCCACCACCGAATCTGATGTTCAGCACATCCTCTCTGACGCCACCGAAGAACAAGTGCAGACAACAAATGAAATCCAGTGGGAAAGCAACGACATCATCGGACAGTGGTGTGTCCTCAAATATGACGACGACCTTTATCCTGGGACAATTATCGAGATCAATGAGACACATGCAAAAGTCAAATGCATGTAAAGAGTGGGGAAAAATCGTTTCTACTGGCCAAGCCGTGAGGATACTTTGTGGTATCCCTTTGATGATGTCCTCATCATTCCACAACCAACCCCAGTGACAGGACGTCATGTAGAAATAAACAGAGAAATATGGGCAGAAATTGCCAATGACTGATTCACATGCCCAGGGTGTGAGTGAGCTGCTATGGTGAAGCATGGGGTCCACGTTTCCTGAAGGGGCAGCATAATGACCATGGATGTGTAGGCTCTCTAGCCCTTGACTTATAGGTTGGACCGTTTAGCTGATTAGTGTGCTTGCCTATGATCTGGGCAAGCTGGGTTCAATTCCTGCTGCCACTGAATTTGCTACGATATGAGACGTCATTTTATTTTCCAGATCAGTAATGACACATTTTTGACAGTAGTGACACATTTTTTATTCAAATTCATGAAAGATCTGCAATTCAGATTTGTTACAATTAATCTTTTTTTTTTTTAAACATGTTTTTTAATGGTTTTAAAAGTTTCAGAATGTTGTTTTTGGTCTTTAAATAGCTGTTTTTGGTCTATGAGTTGTCAACTCTGTTATATCAACTCTGTTATCGTCAATGTCAACTCTGTTCATTTAAGATTTTGCTTTAAAAATCATCATCAGATATGTTTTATTCTTTAAAAATAATGGTCAGAAGCTGGGTGGTAACTAATATTCTGACCATATGAAATTTCAAAGCATTTCCTTCATTTTTAAAGCTAGTTTTAGAGAAAATGCACACCACCATGGCAACTTTTCAGTTAAATGTGTTCATATTTTTACTCCCCCCCAAAAAACTTATTTGACTTCAAGTTGAACTAGTGGATCTAGAGACCAACATTCTGCAAGAGATTTGTCCCCAACAGAGTTGACCGATTTCTCTGTTAGTACACTGATTTTCAGAATAAATATTTCAAAACTTACAGGGTTAAGCTCAGGAAATACTGAAAATGTTAATTTAGGGTGTGGTCTATGAGAATAAATAAGGTTTAATGAAAAAAAACACTCATATTTTGTGTGTTCTTACTATACTTGAAATGTACCCGCGATTCTAGAATGAGCCATGTAACAGCTACTGCTACTGAACTACTATGGACCAGGCAATCTCCATGCACCCACCGGCGAAGACCGTGCGTCTCTAGCCCACTCAGGGGCTGAATTGTGGGGTCTGTGGCGTGGACAGTGGCATGGTGGCGAGACTCCGCCCCCTCAGGTCAGAGCCAGTCGGGGACAGTGTACCCCTCTCCGGGCCACCTACCTGACTCCACCAATGAAGAAAGAAAGAAAGAAAGAAAGAAAGAAAGAAAGAAAGAAAGAAAGAAAGAAAGAAAGAAAGAAAGAAAGAAAGAAAGAAAGAAAGAAAGAAAGAAAGAAAGAAAGAAAGAAATAGTGGGAATATCACAAGTTGGGCTAGCTTCTACAAGCTAGCCCACCTAATAAAGCATAATTCTTCAGCCAAACAACATAGTTCCTCAAGCTGCAAAATGGTTGCCAAGCAACACAGGCTATAATACAAGCTAATCAGCTACAACCAAAACGAATGGCTTGTTGACTTGGGGCGTGACTGAATGCATGTGCTCAGGGACCTGACCATCTACATACAGAAACACATGTCCTCACTGGGAACGTTAGCTGGAGTCACAAACAACAGCCAAGACAAGTTTTAAGAGGTTTTAGAATGTGTGTATTTTTAGAATGTAGAAAACTGAAGTCTTGGGGATTCATTGTGACAGATCGTAAGAAGAACCACAGCTTTAGACACATGAAGGCAGTTTGGATATCTATATTCCTTTCAGCAACTGCTCAATCACAATTTATTTATATAGCACTTCTCACAGAGAAGATTCACAAAGTGCTTCACACAGGTTAAAATGCATACAAAAGGTTAGGGTTAGGGCTCTTGTGAGGTCACTGTGAGGGGGCTCCACTACACAGCCCTGCCTCTGTCAGACGAGAGATGAATGAGGAGGAGGAGGAGGAAGAGAAGGAGGAGGAAGAGAAGGAGGAGGAGGAGGAGGAGGAGGAAGACGCTGAGCTGCTGTGAGAACCAGAGGCTGCCGGCTGCATCTCCGCATGAAGACGTCACTTTAGGAGCAGCAGAATGTGAGCTCTGGCTGTGATAGAGCGGCCCACTGTCACGCGCTCCAGGATTGAGCTCAGCTCTCTAAAGAGGACATCCTCGTACAGTATTCCTATCTTGGGCTTGGCATGGGCAGGGGTGCTAACTCATCATGACATCGTCCTAATTTGCTTTGTGACATCAACTATCAGAGAAAAAATCACAGGCCAACCTTATCACTAGAGACAAAGTTCCACATCACCTCCACTACATTCAGACTTCATCCATCAATCACTTCTGTGTGTCTGTAGTGAATGGATGCCAGCGTGACGAGTCCAGCATCCAGCCCACTGGCCCTGCTGACGTTCCCCTACGGAGGCCCACAATGGACAAACAGGTACAGTACGGTTCACCCACCAGAACCAGTTCAGACCTGGGTCCAATACCATAAGTACATCTGTGAGTTGTGAGTTTGTATTCCTGGGGCTGTTCTTTTGGGGTTGTTGTAACTAAATCAAATATAGTTTGAACATGTGTTGTTGTTGTTGTAGTTGTTGCTGTTGTTGTTGTTGTTGTTGTTGTTTTACATGGGTACACCATGCCAGTCTGCACTAGCTAACACATTCTGAACCCACCTGACAACACACTCTTATTTCCTTCAATTCTATCAAGTCTATTATGGCTGTGTGTACTAGGTAATAAGCCCCAGGTATTGATTGTGTTGATACAGTCGTCTCATATTGGTCTCATATACAGCAGTTGTCTGGTTGTGTTTAATGCAGTCCCCCAACACTGCTGACTCCCTACTAAAGGCACACAGAGGAAACGCTCACACAACACAGAGGAAACGCTCACACAACAAGTGCTATAGAAACAGCTTCCGTTATTAAACCGGGTCTTAGATTACACTACCAAATCCCACAGATTCAAACAAATTAACTTCAATGGATTTTTTGTCAGTTCAGCTGGACTGGTTTTAATCAACAAGCAAGTGAAACCGTCCCTTAGTCTCATCATAGAAATATTCCCCATTCATCTTTCCTCTGTGTTCCTGGGAAGAATGCATCTGCTACAGAGCTCCCTAGATACAGAGCTCCCTAGATACAGAGCTCCCTAGATACAGAGCTCCCTAGATACAGAGCTCCCTAGATACAGAGCTCCCTAGATACAGAGCACTCATCTAGGATCAGTGTTGCTTTTTTGGATCATGAAGAAGAAGATTAATATGAACAAGCTAAGACCTGATTCCAGATCAGTACTCCTGTTCAAAGATGCTTTATTAATACTGGCTCCTGTACAGCAGAACCAGTGCCAGAACCACTCCCCCTAGTCCTGGTCCAGATCCAGAACCACTCCCCCTAGTCCTGGTCCAGAGCCAGAACCACTCCCCCTAGTCCTGGTCCAGAGCCAGAACCACTCCCCCTAGTCCTGGTCCAGAGCTGCCAGCTCGGTACCCCAGGAGGCTGTGATAAGGACCGGGGCCAAGCCTGGCCCCGCCCCCAGCCCCCGTCTGGCCCTGCCCAGCCCATGTGACCCAGAGCTGGTCCTATGGGGGTAGGTTGTAACGCCAACACACTCACCACACATGAGAGGAGGCGAGCTAGATGGACAGACAGACGGAACCATATGGGAAGGCAAGATCAGGAGCACGCTCACACACACACATGCACACACGCGCGCGCACACACACGCACGCACATACGCACATACGCACGTACATACGTACACACTCTCGCACGCGCACACACACACACACACACGGACCCAGACACACACACACACACACACGGACCCAGACACACATACACAGACCCGGACATACACACGTCCTAGGGTTGGTCAACCATCCTCCTGGGCTCCTACTGGGAGGCCTGGGGTCGGGGCCAGGAGGCTGTGAGACCGGACGGTCTGGGCGTGGTCAGAGCCAGGGGAACGGGCTGGATCTGGGCGTGGTCAGAGCCAGCGGAACGGGCTGGATCTGGGCGTGGTCAGAGCCAGGGGAACGGGCTGGATCTGGGCGTGGTCAGAGCCAGGGGAACGGGCTGGATCTGGGCGTGGTCAGAGCCAGGGGAACGGGCTGGACTCAGAAGGCTGGAGGTATTGCTGAAGGGGCGGGCTGGCCAGGGCCAACTGGAGGCTGGGATCATCAGTAAACGGTCTGCGTTGATCAACACGAGGACCAGAGACGTCATTAAAGGGTTCAGCTGGTCAGAGAGAAGGCTGGAGCTACCGCCAAGGGCTGGGGTATCGCTAGGGGCAGGAGATATCGCTAGGGGCAGGAGATATCGCTAGGGGCAGGAGATATCGCTAGGGGCAGGAGATATCGCTAGGGGCAGGAGATATCGCTAGGGGCGGGAGATATTGCTAGGGTGTGGAGATATCCCTAGGGGCGGGAGATACGTATCACTAGGGGGTGGAGATATCACGAGGGGGTATCACTAGGGGGTGGAGATATCACGAGGGGGTATCACTAGGGGGTGGAGATATCACGAGGGGGTATCACTAGGGGGTGCAGATAACCCTAGGGGCGGGAGCTGGTCAGAGCAGACCTGACATCATGTTCTGTGCGACCAAGGTGAGACATCTTCCAGGTGATGGATGTGTCGTCTGTATCAGTGTTCATTTTGACAGCAAATTTTGATTTAGTTTTAGTCATAGTCTTTTGACTAAAATGCTATTTAGTTTTTGTCATATTTTACTCATCTGAATTGTTTTAGTTTTAGTGTAGTTTTAGTTGACTAAATAGCATTAAGATTTTAGTCAACTAAATCTACATTAAAATCAAATGGGTTAAAGTGTAAT
>NC_140255.1:5401405-5428905 GCF_949987555.1 Borostomias antarcticus | reverse complement strand
GTGCTGTAGTAGGGTTAGTGCAGAATGAATGGATGGGTTAGTATGCATGTGCTGTAGTAGGGTTAGTGCAGAATGAATGGATGGGTTAGTATGCATGTGCTGTAGTAGGGTTAGTGCAGAATGAATGGATGGGTTAGTATGCATGTGCTGTAGTAGGGTTAGTGCAGAATGAATGGATGGGTTAGTATACATGTGCTGTAGTAGGGTTAGTGCAGAATGAATGGATGGGTTAGTATGTATGTGCTGTAGTAGGGTTAGTGCAGAATGAATGGATGGGTTAGTATGTATGTGCTGTAGTAGGGTTAGTGCAGAATGAATGGATGGGTTAGTATGCATGTGCTGTAGTAGGGTTAGTGCAGAATGAATGGATGGGTTAGTATGCATGTGCTGTAGTAGGGTTAGTGCAGAATGAATGGATGGGTTAGTATGTATGTGCTGTAGTAGGGTTAGTGCAGAATGAATGGAGGGGTTAGTATGCATGTGCTGTAGTAGGGTTAGTGCAGAATGAATGGATGGGTTAGTATGTATGTGCTGTAGTAGGGTTAGTGCAGAATGAATGGATGGGTTAGTATGCATGTGCTGTAGTAGGGTTAGTGCAGAATGAATGGATGGGTTAGTATGCATGTGCTGTAGTAGGGTTAGTGCAGAATGAATGGATGGGTTAGTATGTATGTGCTGTAGTAGGGTTAGTGCAGAATGAATGGATGGGTTAGTATGCATGTGCTGTAGTAGGGTTAGTGCAGAATGAATGGATGGGTTAGTATGCATGTGCTGTAGTAGGGTTAGTGCAGAATGAATGGATGGGTTAGTATGCATGTGCTGTAGTAGGGTTAGTGCAGAATGAATGGATGGGTTAGTATGTATGTGCTGTAGTAGGGTTAGTGCAGAATGAATGGATGGGTTAGTATGCATGTGCTGTAGTAGGGTTAGTGCAGAATGAATGGAGGGGTTAGTATGCATGTGCTGTAGTAGGGTTAGTGCAGAATGAATGGATGGGTTAGTATGTATGTGCTGTAGTAGGGTTAGTGCAGAATGAATGGATGGGTTAGTATGCATGTGCTGTAGTAGGGTTAGTGCAGAATGAATGGATGGGTTAGTATGCATGTGCTGTAGTAGGGTTAGTGCAGAATGAATGGATGGGTTAGTATGCATGTGCTGTAGTAGGGTTAGTGCAGAATGAATGGATGGGTTAGTATGCATGTGCTGTAGAAGGGTTAGTGCAGAATGAATGGATGGGTTAGTATGTATGTGCTGTAGTAGGGTTAGTGCAGAATGAATGGATGGGTTAGTATGTGCTGCAGTAGGGTTAGTGCAGAATGAATGGATGGGTTAGTATGTGCTGTAGTAGGGTTAGTGCAGAATGAATGGATGGGTTAGTATGCATGTGCTGTAGTAGGGTTAGTGCAGAATGAATGGATGGGTTAGTATGTATGTGCTGTAGTAGGGTTAGTGCAGAATGAATGGATGGGTTAGTATGTATGTGCTGTAGTAGGGTTAGTGCAGAATGAATGGATGGGTTAGTATACATGTGCTGTAGTAGGGTTAGTGCAGAATGAATGGATGGGTTAGTATGTATGTGCTGTAGTAGGGTTAGTGCAGAATGAATGGATGGGTTAGTATGTATGTGCTGTAGTAGGGTTAGTGCAGAATGAATGGATGGGTTAGTATGCATGTGCTGTAGTAGGGTTAGTGCAGAATGAATGGATGGGTTAGTATGCATGTGCTGTAGTAGGGTTAGTGCAGAATGAATGGATGGGTTAGTATGTATGTGCTGTAGTAGGGTTAGTGCAGAATGAATGGAGGGGTTAGTATGCATGTGCTGTAGTAGGGTTAGTGCAGAATGAATGGATGGGTTAGTATGTATGTGCTGTAGTAGGGTTAGTGCAGAATGAATGGATGGGTTAGTATGCATGTGCTGTAGTAGGGTTAGTGCAGAATGAATGGATGGGTTAGTATGCATGTGCTGTAGTAGGGTTAGTGCAGAATGAATGGATGGGTTAGTATGTATGTGCTGTAGTAGGGTTAGTGCAGAATGAATGGATGGGTTAGTATGCATGTGCTGTAGTAGGGTTAGTGCAGAATGAATGGATGGGTTAGTATGCATGTGCTGTAGTAGGGTTAGTGCAGAATGAATGGATGGGTTAGTATGCATGTGCTGTAGTAGGGTTAGTGCAGAATGAATGGATGGGTTAGTATGTATGTGCTGTAGTAGGGTTAGTGCAGAATGAATGGATGGGTTAGTATGCATGTGCTGTAGTAGGGTTAGTGCAGAATGAATGGAGGGGTTAGTATGCATGTGCTGTAGTAGGGTTAGTGCAGAATGAATGGATGGGTTAGTATGCATGTGCTGTAGTAGGGTTAGTGCAGAATGAATGGATGGGTTAGTATGTATGTGCTGTAGTAGGGTTAGTGCAGAATGAATGGAGGGGTTAGTATGCATGTGCTGTAGTAGGGTTAGTGCAGAATGAATGGATGGGTTAGTATGTATGTGCTGTAGTAGGGTTAGTGCAGAATGAATGGATGGGTTAGTATGCATGTGCTGTAGTAGGGTTAGTGCAGAATGAATGGATGGGTTAGTATGCATGTGCTGTAGTAGGGTTAGTGCAGAATGAATGGATGGGTTAGTATGCATGTGCTGTAGTAGGGTTAGTGCAGAATGAATGGATGGGTTAGTATACATGTGCTGTAGTAGGGTTAGTGCAGAATGAATGGATGGGTTAGTATGTATGTGCTGTAGTAGGGTTAGTGCAGAATGAATGGATGGGTTAGTATGTATGTGCTGTAGTAGGGTTAGTGCAGAATGAATGGATGGGTTAGTATGCATGTGCTGTAGTAGGGTTAGTGCAGAATGAATGGATGGGTTAGTATGCATGTGCTGTAGTAGGGTTAGTGCAGAATGAATGGATGGGTTAGTATGTATGTGCTGTAGTAGGGTTAGTGCAGAATGAATGGAGGGGTTAGTATGCATGTGCTGTAGTAGGGTTAGTGCAGAATGAATGGATGGGTTAGTATGTATGTGCTGTAGTAGGGTTAGTGCAGAATGAATGGATGGGTTAGTATGCATGTGCTGTAGTAGGGTTAGTGCAGAATGAATGGATGGGTTAGTATGCATGTGCTGTAGTAGGGTTAGTGCAGAATGAATGGATGGGTTAGTATGTATGTGCTGTAGTAGGGTTAGTGCAGAATGAATGGATGGGTTAGTATGCATGTGCTGTAGTAGGGTTAGTGCAGAATGAATGGATGGGTTAGTATGCATGTGCTGTAGTAGGGTTAGTGCAGAATGAATGGATGGGTTAGTATGCATGTGCTGTAGTAGGGTTAGTGCAGAATGAATGGATGGGTTAGTATGTATGTGCTGTAGTAGGGTTAGTGCAGAATGAATGGATGGGTTAGTATGCATGTGCTGTAGTAGGGTTAGTGCAGAATGAATGGAGGGGTTAGTATGCATGTGCTGTAGTAGGGTTAGTGCAGAATGAATGGATGGGTTAGTATGTATGTGCTGTAGTAGGGTTAGTGCAGAATGAATGGATGGGTTAGTATGCATGTGCTGTAGTAGGGTTAGTGCAGAATGAATGGATGGGTTAGTATGCATGTGCTGTAGTAGGGTTAGTGCAGAATGAATGGATGGGTTAGTATGCATGTGCTGTAGTAGGGTTAGTGCAGAATGAATGGATGGGTTAGTATGCATGTGCTGTAGAAGGGTTAGTGCAGAATGAATGGATGGGTTAGTATGTATGTGCTGTAGTAGGGTTAGTGCAGAATGAATGGATGGGTTAGTATGTGCTGCAGTAGGGTTAGTGCAGAATGAATGGATGGGTTAGTATGTGCTGTAGTAGGGTTAGTGCAGAATGAATGGATGGGTTAGTATGCATGTGCTGTAGTAGGGTTAGTGCAGAATGAATGGATGGGTTAGTATGTATGTGCTGTAGTAGGGTTAGTGCAGAATGAATGGATGGGTTAGTATGTATGTGCTGTAGTAGGGTTAGTGCAGAATGAATGGATGGGTTAGTATACATGTGCTGTAGTAGGGTTAGTGCAGAATGAATGGATGGGTTAGTATGTATGTGCTGTAGTAGGGTTAGTGCAGAATGAATGGATGGGTTAGTATGTATGTGCTGTAGTAGGGTTAGTGCAGAATGAATGGATGGGTTAGTATGCATGTGCTGTAGTAGGGTTAGTGCAGAATGAATGGATGGGTTAGTATGCATGTGCTGTAGTAGGGTTAGTGCAGAATGAATGGATGGGTTAGTATGTATGTGCTGTAGTAGGGTTAGTGCAGAATGAATGGAGGGGTTAGTATGCATGTGCTGTAGTAGGGTTAGTGCAGAATGAATGGATGGGTTAGTATGTATGTGCTGTAGTAGGGTTAGTGCAGAATGAATGGATGGGTTAGTATGCATGTGCTGTAGTAGGGTTAGTGCAGAATGAATGGATGGGTTAGTATGCATGTGCTGTAGTAGGGTTAGTGCAGAATGAATGGATGGGTTAGTATGTATGTGCTGTAGTAGGGTTAGTGCAGAATGAATGGATGGGTTAGTATGCATGTGCTGTAGTAGGGTTAGTGCAGAATGAATGGATGGGTTAGTATGCATGTGCTGTAGTAGGGTTAGTGCAGAATGAATGGATGGGTTAGTATGCATGTGCTGTAGTAGGGTTAGTGCAGAATGAATGGATGGGTTAGTATGTATGTGCTGTAGTAGGGTTAGTGCAGAATGAATGGATGGGTTAGTATGCATGTGCTGTAGTAGGGTTAGTGCAGAATGAATGGAGGGGTTAGTATGCATGTGCTGTAGTAGGGTTAGTGCAGAATGAATGGATGGGTTAGTATGTATGTGCTGTAGTAGGGTTAGTGCAGAATGAATGGATGGGTTAGTATGCATGTGCTGTAGTAGGGTTAGTGCAGAATGAATGGATGGGTTAGTATGCATGTGCTGTAGTAGGGTTAGTGCAGAATGAATGGATGGGTTAGTATGCATGTGCTGTAGTAGGGTTAGTGCAGAATGAATGGATGGGTTAGTATGCATGTGCTGTAGAAGGGTTAGTGCAGAATGAATGGATGGGTTAGTATGTATGTGCTGTAGTAGGGTTAGTGCAGAATGAATGGATGGGTTAGTATGTGCTGCAGTAGGGTTAGTGCAGAATGAATGGATGGGTTAGTATGTGCTGTAGTAGGGTTAGTGCAGAATGAATGGATGGGTTAGTATGCATGTGCTGTAGTAGGGTTAGTGCAGAATGAATGGATGGGTTAGTATGTATGTGCTGTAGTAGGGTTAGTGCAGAATGAATGGATGGGTTAGTATGTATGTGCTGTAGTAGGGTTAGTGCAGAATGAATGGATGGGTTAGTATACATGTGCTGT
This sequence comes from Borostomias antarcticus, assembly GCF_949987555.1. Classification (NCBI taxonomy): domain Eukaryota; kingdom Metazoa; phylum Chordata; class Actinopteri; order Stomiiformes; family Stomiidae; genus Borostomias; species Borostomias antarcticus. The sequence continues at coordinate 5,423,546 of NC_140255.1, read as the reverse complement.
AGTAGGGTTAGTGCAGAATGAATGGATGGGTTAGTATGTATGTGCTGTAGTAGGGTTAGTGCAGAATGAATGGATGGGTTAGTATGTATGTGCTGTAGTAGGGTTAGTGCAGAATGAATGGATGGGTTAGTATGCATGTGCTGTAGTAGGGTTAGTGCAGAATGAATGGATGGGTTAGTATGCATGTGCTGTAGTAGGGTTAGTGCAGAATGAATGGATGGGTTAGTATGTATGTGCTGTAGTAGGGTTAGTGCAGAATGAATGGAGGGGTTAGTATGCATGTGCTGTAGTAGGGTTAGTGCAGAATGAATGGATGGGTTAGTATGTATGTGCTGTAGTAGGGTTAGTGCAGAATGAATGGATGGGTTAGTATGCATGTGCTGTAGTAGGGTTAGTGCAGAATGAATGGATGGGTTAGTATGCATGTGCTGTAGTAGGGTTAGTGCAGAATGAATGGATGGGTTAGTATGTATGTGCTGTAGTAGGGTTAGTGCAGAATGAATGGATGGGTTAGTATGCATGTGCTGTAGTAGGGTTAGTGCAGAATGAATGGATGGGTTAGTATGCATGTGCTGTAGTAGGGTTAGTGCAGAATGAATGGATGGGTTAGTATGCATGTGCTGTAGTAGGGTTAGTGCAGAATGAATGGATGGGTTAGTATGTATGTGCTGTAGTAGGGTTAGTGCAGAATGAATGGATGGGTTAGTATGCATGTGCTGTAGTAGGGTTAGTGCAGAATGAATGGATGGGTTAGTATGCATGTGCTGTAGTAGGGTTAGTGCAGAATGAATGGATGGGTTAGTATGTATGTGCTGTAGTAGGGTTAGTGCAGAATGAAGGGATGGGTTAGTATGCATGTGCTGTAGAAGGGTTAGTGCAGAATGAATGGATGGGTTAGTATGCATGTGCTGTAGTAGGGTTAGTGCAGAATGAATGGATGGGTTAGTATGCATGTGCTGTAGTAGGGTTAGTGCAGAATGAATGGATGGTTTAGTATGCATGTGCTGTAGTAGGGTTAGTGCAGAATGAATGGATGGTTTAGTATGTATGTGCTGTAGTAGGGTTAGTGCAGAATGAATGGATGGGTTAGTATGCATGTGCTGTAGTAGGGTTAGTGCAGAATGAATGGATGGGTTAGTATGTATGTGCTGTAGTAGGGTTAGTGCAGAATGAATGGATGGGTTAGTATGCATGTGCTGTAGTAGGGTTAGTGCAGAATGAATGGATGGGTTAGTATGCATGTGCTGTAGTAGGGTTAGTGCAGAATGAATGGATGGGTTAGTATGCATGTGCTGTAGTAGGGTTAGTGCAGAATGAATGGAGGGGTTAGTATGCATGTGCTGTAGTAGGGTTTCGTCGGCTGGAGGAGGTGAACAGTGCTGCAGTACAAACCCTCGTTCACTAACAGAGTCCTAACAGAGCTGCTGGGATCTGATGGAAGGAGAGGAGGAGGAGGTGGAGGAGGAGGAGGAGGAGGAGGAGGAGGAGGGGGGGGGGAGAAAGTGTGTGGAGGGAAGAGGGGGGGGGTTGAGAGGAGAGGGAGAGAGGGAGGTAGAATCCATGGCTTAGGGTGCTGGTGAGTGTTGAGTGTGAAAGCTTCTCATGATGACATGACATATTCTTGTTGATGTTGTTGTTGTTGTTGTTGTTGTTGTTGTTGATGTTGATGATGATGATGATGATGATGATATTGTTCCATGGTGCATGCTGTTGCACCAGCCGACCTGTTGCCATGGAGAGAGGATGTTGTAACCGGGAGAGTCGTTTATAAACATGATGGCTTCTCAAGCACAGACCAGCTGGAATACTCACCCCCCACTTTACAAGGGGGGGATTCTAACCCGCAACCTTTCCAGTCTGTGATCCTCTCACCTGACCTTGCTGTGACCTTGCCTCCCAGAAGGGCTGGTCTGCAGTGTGGGACCAACGTGCATCCATATTCTCCTCCTCCTCCTCCTCCTCACACTAACACCATGCTCTGCTCTGCTCCTCCTCCTCCTCCTCCTCCTCCTCCTCACACTAACACCATGCTCTTCTCCTCCTCCTCCTCCTCACACTAACACCATGCTCTTCTCCTCCTCCTCCTCACACTAACACCATGCTCTGCTCTGCTCCTCCTCCTCCTCCTCCTCACACTAACACCATGCTCTGCTCCTCTTTCTCCTCCTCCTCCTCCTCACACTAACACCATGCTCTGCTCTGCTCCTCCTCCTCCTCACACTAACACCATGCTCTGCTCCTCCTCCTCCTCACACTAACACCATGCTCTGCTCCTCCTCCTCCTCCTCACACTAACACCATGCTCTGCTCCTCCTCCTCCTCACACTAACACCATGCTCTGCTCCTCCTCCTCCTCCTCCTCCTCCTCACACTAACACCATGCTCTGCTCCTCCTCCTCCTCCTCCTCCTCACACTAACACCATGCTCTGCTCCTCTTTCTCCTCCTCCTCCTCCTCACAGTAACACCATGCTCTGCTCTGCTCCTCCTCCTCCTCCTCCTCACACTAACACCATGCTCTGCTCCTCCTTCTCCTCCTCCTCCTCCTCACACTAACACCATGCTCTGCTCCTCCTCCTCCTCCTCCTCCTCCTCCTCCTCCTCACACTAACACCATGCTCTGCTCTGCTCCTCCTCCTCCTCCTCCTCACACTAACACCATGCTCTGCTCCTCCTCCTCCTCCTCCTCCTCCTCCTCCTCACACTAACACCATGCTCTGCTCCTCCTCCTCCTCCTCCTCCTCCTCCTCCTCCTCCTCCTCCTCCTCACACTAACACCATGCTCTGCTCCTCCTCCTCCTCACAGTAACACCATGCTCCGCTCCTCCTCCTCCTCACACTAGGTTCAAGGTTCAAGGCTTTTATTGTCATGTGTATTTATAAAACACAATGAAATGCACTGTGCCCGGCACTCTCAGACATCAAGACATGACTTAAGACATAAGACAGTAAGACATTACAACAATATGGAGGCGTTTACAAAATAAGACATTAAGACACTGTAGACACTACGAAATACGACAATAAGACATTAAGACATAACAAAGAGACATTAAAGTGCATAGAGCAAAAGTAGGAGCATCAGTGATTCTTCAGCCTAACTGCCTGTGGAAAAAAGCTGTTAGTGAGACGGGTGGTACGTGACTTGATGCTCCGGTAACGTTTTTTGGATGGAGGAGAGAGAACAGTGCTTGGGCAGGGTGACTGGGGTCCCTAATGATGCTACAGGCTTTCCTCTTACAGCGAGTGGTGTAGATGTCATGGAGTTTAGGCAGATCGGTGCCAATGATCCTAGCTGCTGTCTTTACAACCCTCTGCAGTTTCCCACTGTCCTGGGAGGTCATGTTCCCATAACACACCGTGATGCAGAACGTGAGAATGCTCTCAATGGTGCACCGGTAGAAATTTGTGAGCGCTTTTGTGCTTAAACCAAACTTTTTAAGACGCCTCAAGAAGTACAATCTCTGTTGTGCTTTCTTGAGGGTGCACTTGTTCAGGGACCATGTGAGAGTGTCTGAGATGTGTGTACCGAGAAATCTAAAGCTGTCAACAACCCCCACAGATGCTCCATCCATGATCAACCCCCACAGACATTGGCGATTTTATAGGGGGGGCAGGGGGGGCAAGTGCCCCCCCTGATTGGAGAGCCCAACTCTGCTCAGATTCTTTTTTTTTTTTTTTACTAATTAACACAATTGTTAAATACATACTTGTGGTTGGTACCAGTTTGTGTTAGATCATCATTAATTTTAAAAGTGTACTTATTACTTAAACTAGGCTACCTTTAAAAATATATATATATATTCATAATCCACTAATGGCACAACTCGTCCGTCGAAAAAAATGAGATCTGACTGTACTGCTCAGTGCTCAACAAGCTACAACTAGCCAACCTGCTCACAATGGCAAAAAGAGCTATACAAACAATTTACCACTTCTTCATAAAATAAAATAAAAACTGGCAATGCTAATGAAGAAGCTATCACTCGAAATGACACCGCAGCAGGTGCAATCGAATGCAGAAGTGCTCCAGAGGCTATCGGAGCTAGCACTAGCACTAGCAACATCAGCATCGGCGAGGAAGCTAGCACCAGCAGGCAGTTGCAGTTTGATGTTGTGATGTTGGGTATGGCCTAGTGCTCGGTCATAAAGTCATATTGACATGCTCGTGGTGTCTAGATGAAGTTTGATGCGTTGTACATATTGAATTGTCATACGGATTTCTTATTAGCATACTGTTCACAACTGGTATTCTTTGTAAATAGATGGGACGAGACGGCAGAACAGTTTGTTTTTTTTCTCACGTCAAAATGTTGCCCCCCCTACTCTCAGAGGGTAAAATCGCCTATGCCCACAGATGCTCCATCCATGATCAACCCCCACAGATGCTCCATCCATGATCAACCCCCACAGATGCTCCATCCATGATCATTGGAGTGTGATCAGTTGTAGTCTTCCTAAAGTCGACAATGAACACTAACACCATGCTCTGCTCTGCTCCTCCTCCTCCTCCTCCTCCTCCTCCTCCTCCTCCTCCTCCTCCTCCTCCTCACACTAACACCATGCTCTGCTCTGGCTCCTCCTCCTCCTCACACTAACACCATGCTCTGCTCCTGACTTGTTGCTAGGCTGCGCTGTGCCGAGTGTGGGGGGAGGGGGGGGGGGGCGTTGGGGGGGCAGGGCAGGGCAGATTGTTACAGGCTGTGATTGGTGGGCCGGCGTCCACGGCTGCCTGTGATTGGCCTGTCCCACTGCAGTCGCCCCAATATTATTAACTCATGTGAGCTGAAAGAGCAGACGAGAGAGAAGGAGGGGAGAATGCACACACACACACACACACACACACACACACACACACACACACAGACACACACACACACACACACACACACAGACACACACACAGACACACACACAGACACGCACACAGACACGCACACACACACACACACACACACACACACACACACACACAGACACACACACAGACACACACACACACACACACAGACACACACACACACACAGACACACACAGACACAGACACACACACACAGACACACACACAGACACACACAGACACACACACACAGACACACAGACACACACACACACACACACACAGACACACACACACAGACACACACACACACACACACACACACACACACAGACACACACACACACAAACACACACACACACAGACACAGTGCAATAATGAGATCTCAGAGGGAGTGTCAGTGTGTGTTGTTGTGGTGAAGGAGGGGGGGGGGCTTTACAGCAAAAGCAATTTGTCGCCTAGCAACAGTGGCTGCATGAGCACCCTACAGTCTCAGCCGCAGTTGAGATCTCCAGCACTCCGCTTTGAGCAGTGAGTGTGTGTGCGTGTGTGCGCGTGTGTGTGCATGTGTGTGCGTGTGTGTGTGCATGTGTGTGTGTGTGTGCGCATGTGTGTGTGTGTCTGCATGTGTGTGTGTTTATGCGTACATGTGTGTGTGCGTACATGTGTGTGTGCGTGTGTGTGTGTGCATGCATGCGTGGGTGTGAGTGTGCGTGCGTGTGTGTGTGTTTGTGCATGTGTGTGTGTGTGTGCATGCTTGTTTGTGCGTGTGTGTGTGTGCGTGCGTGCGTGCGTGTGTGTATGTGTGTGTGTGTGCGTGTGTGTGTGTGTGTGTGTGTGTAGGGTTATGCTCTGATATCATGTTAGAGTTGTTGTTTGTTGGCTTGGCAGCATTTCTGATTCCTGCTCACATGAGCTCTATTCTGGGACATTCTGCCCCCCCGTCCCCAGGGGGAGCTCCAGCAGCGTAGTGACCAGGGGGAGCTCCAGCAGCGTAGTGACCAGGGGGAGCTCCAGCAGCGTAGTGACCAGGGGGAGCTCCAGCAGCGTAGTGACAAGGGGGAGCTCCAGCAGCGTAGTGACCAGGGGGCGCTCCAGCAGCGTAGTGACCAGGGGGAGCTCCAGCAGCGTAGTGACCAGGGGGAGCTCCAGCAGCGTAGTGACCAGGGGGAGCTCCAGCAGCGTAGTGACCAGGGGGAGCTCCAGCAGCGTAGTGACCAGGGGGAGCTCCAGCAGCGTAGTGACCAGACCAGACGTTTATACCTCCTCGCTGCTCCGGGCTCCTCCGGGCTGGAGAGGGAGGTTCCAGTGTTGTAGTAGCTGGTTCCTCCTGGTTGGATGCAGGGAGGTTCCAGTGTTGTAGTAGCTGGTTCCTCCTGGTTGGATGCAGGGAGGTTCCAGTGTTGTAGTAGCTGGTTCCTCCTGGTTGGATGCAGGGAGGTTCCAGTGTTGTAGTTGCCAGCCAATGTCTACACAGGAGCCAGAAAACAGAACGTCCTGGGCCGCGTTTCCCAGATTCGCCGAACTTCTGCGCGCTACGACGCTTCTCAAGGTATACCTTGGCGAAGGGACAGTTTTTCCTACGAGAGTTTCCCAGACTATCCCTTAGTGGGCGCCTGAAGATACATCGTTAGGTCCATCCCAAGATACATCGTTAGAGGAGCTGTCCCTGGGCGCGGTGCTGACAAAAAAATGAATCGATGCCGCACACATCGATGGCCATTCGTAAAGTCACAGAAATGACGTGCCAATATAATACGTGCTGTCTTAATTATTTTATTTCAGTCTAAATATTACCAAAAAGGAAGCTATGCCTCCGAAAGCTCATCTGCTAATGTATTTAAGAGTCAAAGCGAGACCTCGTGATAGTCCCAATTCATACATCAAATTACATTACATCAAATAAAATATCCAAGAAAGAGCATGGATCGGATCGGGACATATAAGCCCCGTCGAGGATGTCTTGAAAGGCCAGGAAAAAATACTTTAATGATGATAGGCAATGATTATAGCAAAATGACCACTGATTTAGTTATCATACAAACAAAGGTATAATGCCCATATAAATTGCCCCTGTGGCAGTAGCATTCCCACGTTAGAATTCTCGCGGATACGATGACTAATTGAATCTATCAGGCACCGGTGTTGGCACATGTGGCCTATAAAAAAAACAAGGGTAACTGCACATATTGAGCGACATGGCAGATATGAAGAGTAAGCGTGTGATAGCGTTCACCAAAGAATAACTAGTGATCATGCTGGACGAGGTGCAGCAACCGAAGGCCGTCCTGTTTGGCGGCTACCAGTAGGGCCTATGCACAACTCCAGTAGGCTACTTCCTGAAATTAGACATGCTTCTCTATTTCCTGTCCTACACTTTGGATGAAATGATTATTCAGGAATTCCTGAACCAGGGAGCAGGAGAACCAGGGAGCAGGGCGGAGAGGTGGATATACGGTCCTGTCTACAGGCCGAGGAGGGGGTGATGAGAGGAGAGGAGAGGAGAGGGGAGGAGAGGAGAGAAGAGGAGAAGGGAGGTGGATATACGGTCCTGTCTACAGGACAAGGAGGGGGTGATGAGAAGAGAGGAGAGGGGAGGAGAGAAGAGGAGAGGGGAGGTGGATATACAGTCCTGTCTACAGGCCGAGGAGGGGATGATGAGAGGAGAGGAGGTGGATATACGGTCCTATCTGGAGGGGGTGATGACGAGGAGAGGAGAGGAGAGATAAACGACAGCCGAACTGTAATGGATGTTCTGACTGTGGACACAGCGGAATAGGGAAAATCTGGTCGCCATGGCGATCTGGAGGAGGCGGGCGCAGGGCATGTCTTGTTGTGCCAGCGGGAAGGACTGAACATTTAATTTAACGATTAAATGCTGAACATTACATAATCACAGCCCTACTACCCTAACTGAACAGGCTGCAGTGTGTGTGTGTGTGTGTGTGTGTGTGGGTGGGGGGGGAAGGGTTGTTCTGGGGACTCTGTCTTTCTCCCTCCCTCCATCTCCCTCCACCTTTTTCTGTATCTCTTTCATTCCAAGAGTCTATCTTACCCTTGGAATTTCCTATTTTGCTTTCTCCAACTACTCTCCTAATTTCCTTTCCTCTCCTCCTCCTCCTCTCCTTTCCTCTCGTCCTCCTCTCCTCCTCCTCCTCCACTCTGGGGTGGCTGTAGCTCAGCGGGTAGAGCGAGTAGTCCAATACTACTACTACTACTACTACCACTACTACTATTACTTCTATCTATCAATCAATCAATCAATCAATCAAAGCTTTATTTGTATAGCGCATTTCATACCCAGAGGCAACACAATGCGCTTTACAGAGAACAAGGGAGGTGGGCATACGACCCACTCTCTACATATTCCAGAGGGAAGCAAAAAAACAGTAATCACCCGGGGGCCAGATAAGTGAGCTGTAAAAATTCTTCCCTGACCCCTCTCAACAAGGCGATCGAGCAAGCTCCTGGAGTATTTGTCTACCGGCTAAGAACATTTCTAAAGCAATACATTACATTAAATTACATTTCAGAGTAAGAGAGGCTAAAAAAGCATCATAGGAGAGAAGACATCCATCGGACATGCTACGACATCCACAGCAGACAGGGGTATCTATCGGACTCCGGGAGGTCTGCTGGTGACAGTGGGGCATCCACTGGACCTGGTTAGAAGATAGGAGGGAGAGAGAGAGGCACTAGGGAGAGGGAAGGCAGAACACGGTTAGTAGCACACAGAGCCATAAAAGCAACACAGATATTTAAAACAGGCAACCTGGAGCAAGCTCCTGGAATATATTTGTCTAATGGCTAAGAACATTTATAGAGCAATAAATTACATTAAATTAAATTTTCAGAGCAAGAAAGGCTAAGAGCATCAGGTCCAGGCTTAAGCCGGATGTGGACTGTGTGTCTGTGTGTACGTGTGTGTGTGTTAACTAAATACTACGACATCCACAGCTGACACGGAGGTATCTATTGGACTCAGGGTGGTCTGCGGGCGACAGTGGGGCATCCACTGGACCTGGTTAGAAGGTAGGAGGGAGAGAGAGAGGCACTAGGGGAGGCAGAAAACGGTTAGTAGCACACTGAGCCATTGAAGCAACACAGCTGTCAGAACAGAACAAGCCTGTTTCAGGGTAACCAGCTTCTGTACACTACTTGATATACATACAGTGCATAGCAGGATAAACACCAATGTATACAGAGGATTCACAGGTAGGTTTGAGGCTGCCTTTCTGTGTCTCAAGGTCCTAGCTAGTGATTGTAGGCTAGGTCGAAAAGGTACGTCTTGAGGTCTCGCTTGAAGACCTCCGTTGTTACTACTACTATTACTACTACTACTACTGATACTACTACTACTACTACTACTACTACTACTACTACTACTACCACTACTACTACTACTACTACTACTACTACTACTACCACTACTACTACTACTTCTACTACTACCACTACTACTACTACTACTACTACTACGGTAAACGGACTGCACTTATATAGCGCTTTTCCACCTTAGCGGCACTCAAAGCGCTTTACAATGGCCTCTCATTCACCCATTCACACACCAATGGCGGTAGCTGCCATGCAAGGTGCTAACCTGCTCATTGGGAGCAATTTGAGGTAAGGTATCTTGCTCAAGGACACTTCGACATGTAGACAGTCGGAGCTGGGATTCGAACCACTGACCCTTCGATCACTGAACGACCCGCTCTACCAACTGAGCTACAGCCACCCTACTACTACTACTACTACTACTACTACTACTACTACTACTACTACTACTACTACTACTACTACTACTACTACTACTACTACTACTACTACTACTACTACTACTACTACTACTACTACTTCTACTATTACTACTACTACTACTACTACTACTACTACTACTACTACTACTACTACTACTACTACCAACACTACTACTACTACTTCTACTACTACTACTACTACTATTACTACTACTACTACTATTACTACTACTACTACTACTACTACTACTACTACTACTACTACTACTACTACAACTACTACTATTACTACTACTACTACTACTACTACTAATAATAATAATAATAATAATAATAATAATAATAATAAACATTATTTGTATAGCACCTTTCATACTACAGTAATAAATCCAGCTCAAAGTGCTTTACAACAGAGAATGTGCACACACGGAGTGCTTCACATAAATAAAGACAAAATAAACAGGAAAATAAGATGGAAGATAAAACACAATAAAATATAAAGATAATAAATCACGTAAAATACAGTGTAAAAATGTCAATTTAATAAAATATTATACTGGAGATATACTTTCAGAAAAGAAAAGAAAAGTGCAGCAGCCCGCAAGTGCAAAAGGAGCTAGTTAAAAGCTGAAGTGAAGAGATAAGTTTTTAGCTTTCTTCTAAAACTATTCAGCGAGCTGGCTTCCCTGATATCAGGTATTGTGTTCTATGGCTTTGGGCCATAATTGAGAAAGGCTGCACTCCCGATCTTCGACCGATTGTTGCTGGGAACTTCTAGTAGACCAGCAGTGGATGATCGCAGTGTCTTGGACATTATAGGATATTTGGAGGAGGACCTTAAAATAAACTCTAGATGTCACGGTGCAGAGCAGACCCAATGCAGAGCAGCTCAGACTGGACTAGTGTGCTCTCTCTTCTTGGTTCTGGTTAATAGTCGCGCTGCAGAGTTTTGAATGAGCTGAAGTCTCTCAGTGGTTTTTGGGGGGAGGCCAGTGAAGAGTCCATTACAGTAATCGAGTCGGCTTGAAATAAAAGTGTGCATTTTTCTGCATCCATTTGATTTATGAATGGCCATACTTTAGCTATGTTTCTAAGGTGGGAAAATAAGGATTTAATATGGGACTTGAAGCTTAGATCTGAATCTAGGATAACACCAAGACTTGAAACCACAGGTTTATTCCAGAAGGAGGGTTGGCGGTTCGAATCCCGGCTCCTCCTGACGACATGTCAAAGTGTCCTTGGCCCCAACTTGCTCCCAATGAGCAGGCTAGCACCTTTCATGTCAGCTGCCGACATTGGTGTGTGGATGTGGGTGTGTTTGTGAATGAGAGACCTTCATTGTAAAGCGCTTTGGATAAAAGCGCTATATAAATGCAGTCCCTTTACCATATACCTCCGTCTCTTTCACTTCTCCTCTCTCCTCCTCTCTCCTCCTCTCTTCTCCTCTCTTCTCCTCTCTCCTCCTCTCTCCTCCTCTCTTCTCCTCTCTCCTCCTCTCTTCTCCTCTCTCCCCCTCTCTCCTCCTCTCTTCTCCTCTCTTCTCCTCTCTTCTCCTCTCTTCTCCTCTCTCCTCTCTCCTCCTCTCTCCTCCTCTCTTCTCCTCTCTCCTCCTCTCTCCTCCTCTCTTCTCCTCTCTCCTCCTCTCTTCTCCTCTCTTCTCCTCTCTCCTCCTCTCTTCTCCTCTCTCCTCTCCTCTCTCCTCCTCTCTTCTCCTCTCTCCTCCTCTCTCCTCCTCTCTCCTCCTCTCCTCTGATGTGTCGGTGTTTAATATCCGTCTCTCCCTCTGTTCCAGATCAACAGCGTTACCTTCCCCCTGCCTGAGGACAACCCTGAGCAGGAGCTGCTGAAGCCCAACGAATGGAGCTACTGCGACTACTTCTGGGTGAGACTGGAGCCCAGCCAACAGGCTGCAGCCTAGCATCCACATACGTAGTGTGACTGCAGCAGGGGATCGAACCCCAGGTCGCCTGTCCCAAATTCATCTCTCTCAGCTTTAGCCAGGAGTTCGTTTTACCCGGTGATAATGTAAACTCCGCAGGGGATCGAACCCGGGTAAGATGTATGGGTCGCCCAACCATCTCCGTTACAGTGGCAAAGCGAAGTCTGGTAGCTGCTCGGGAACCTGCGGATGGTTTTCATGGCCCGATGTGTCTTATTGTGACAGTAGCATCAGACAGCGTGTTACTGTAGTGCAGCTGCACCTTTCTATGACAGCTGTGGTGTGAAGTCAATCTGTCACCCCGGCTCCACTAGCACTCCCTCACAGGTACTCACACACCACACACACACACACACACATGCACTTCCACCCCCTCCCGAATGACGCACACACACACACACGTGCTCTCAGTGACACGCACATGCGCTCGGCTGTGACTCACACGGCCATAAACACATTCTCTGACTCACCCCACACGCACATGCACACACACACACACACACACGCATACACACACGCACACACACACATACACACACAAGTAAACACTGTACTGTAGTATTATTGACATTTTCAGCTTGAAATTAAAATCAAAATGTGTGTGTGTGAGGGTGTACTGTATGTGTGTGTATGTACTGTATGTGTGTGTGTACTGTACGTGTCTGTTTGTGTGTGTGTGTGTGTGTGTGTGTGTGTACTGTACATGTGTGTGTTTATATATATGTGTGTGTGTGTGTGTGTCTCTCCCAGACGGACAGGAAGGACCCTCAGGGGACCACGTGTGTGTGTTTATATATATATGTGTGTGTGTGTGTGTGTGTGTGTGTGTGTGTGTGTGTGTGTGTGTGTCTCCCAGACGGACAGGAAGGACCCTCAGGGGACCACGTGTGTGTGTTTATATATATATGTGTGTGTGTGTGTGTGTGTGTGTGTGTGTGTCTCTCCCAGACGGACAGGAAGGACCCTCAGGGGACCACGTGTGTGTGTTTATATATATATGTGTGTGTGTGTGTGTGTGTGTGTGTGTGTGTGTGTCTCTCCCAGACGGACAGGAAGGACCCTCAGGGGACCACGTGTGTGTGTTTATATATATATGTGTGTGTGTGTGTGTGTGTGTGTGTCTCTCCCAGACGGACAGGAAGGACCCTCAGGGGACCACGTGTGTGTGTTTATATATATATGTGTGTGTGTGTGTGTGTGTGTGTGTCTCTCCCAGACGGACAGGAAGGACCCTCAGGGGACCACGTGTGTGTGTTTATATATATATGTGTGTGTGTGTGTGTGTGTGTGTGTGTGTGTGTGTGTGTGTGTCTCCCAGACGGACAGGAAGGACCCTCAGGGGACCACGTGTGTGTCGGGGTTCGAGGTGCTCCTGCAGAAGCAGTTGAAGGGCAAACAGATGCAGAAAGAGATGGCAGAGTTCGTCCATGAGAGGTAAACAACAACAGCAACAACATCAACAACAACAAGCTAACTACAACACTTGCTTGTACTGTACATTATCTCTACAGTCTTAAAGAAAGAGAACCATTTTCAACAGTGGCGGAACCCTCTGAAGAAGATCAGAAAGAACCATTTAGGGTTCCAATCAGCACCAAACACAACCATCTAGGGGTCCAGACAGAACCATCTAGGGGTCCAGACAGAACCATCTAGGGGTCCAGACAGAACCATCTAGGGGTCCAGACAGAACCATCTAGGGGTCCAGACAGAACCATCTAGGAGTCCAGACAGAACCATCTAGGAGTCCAGACAGAACCATCTAGGGGTCCAGACAGAACCATCTAGGGGTCCAGACAGAACCATCTAGGAGTCCAGACAGAACCATCTAGGAGTCCAGACAGAACCATCTAGGGGTCCAGACAGAACCATCTAGGGGTCCAGACAGAACTATCTAGGGGTCCAGACAGAACCATCTAGGGGTCCAGACAGAACCATCTAGGGGTCCAGACAGAACCATCTAGGGGTCCAGATAGAACCATCTAGGGGTCCAGACAGAACCATCTAGGGGTCCAGACAGAACCATCTAGGAGTCCAGACAGAACCATCTAGGGGTCCAGACAGAACCATCTAGGGGTCCAGACAGAACCATCTAGGGGTCCAGACAGAACCATCTAGGGGTCCAGACAGAACCAGACAGTGCTCTGGCTGCTCTTGTAGGTCAGATAAAGGTCATTTTCAGCCTCTACCAGGGTTCAGAATATTACAGGAATGATCTCTATGGTTTAGGCGTGAGGTGCCCAAGATCTGGGTGCTTTAGTGTGTGTGTGTGTGTGTGTGTGTGTGTGTGTGTGTGTGTGGGTGTGGGTGGGTGGGTGGGGGTGGGAATATATCGATGTCAAGCTGTTGGTGCATTGCTGTATGAGTTGCTGATCATGTGGTATCTGTGTTGATCTTGATATGCTGTGCTGGGCTGTGTTGTGCTGTGTTGTGTTGCGCTGTGCTGTGCTGTGCTGTGCTGTGTTGTGTTGTGTTGTGCTGTGTTGTGTTGTGCTGTGTTGTGTTGTGTTGCGCTGTGCTGTGCTGTGTTGTGCTGGGCTGGGCTGGGCTGTGTTGCGTTGCATTGCGTTGTGTTGTGCTGTGCTGTGCTGTGCTGTGCTGTGTTGTGTTGTGTTGTGCTGTGTTGTGCTGTGTTGTGTTGTGTTGTGCTGTGCTGTGTTGTGCAGTGTTGTGTTGTGTTGTGTTGCGCTGTGTTGTGCTGGGCTGGGCTGTGTTGCGTTGCGTTGCGTTGCGTTGCGTTGCGTTGCATTGCGTTGCGTTGTGCTGTGCTGTGCTGTGTTGTGCTGTGCTGTGCTGTGCTGTGCTGTGTTGCGTTGTGTTGTGCTGTGCTGTGCTGGGCTGTGTTGTGTTGTGCTGTTTTGTGTTCTGCTGTGTTGTGCTGTGTTGTGTTGTGCTGTGCTGTGCTGTGCTGTGCTGTGCTGTGCTGTGCTGTGTTGTGCTGTGTTGTGCTGTGCTGTGTTGTGTTGTGCTGTGCTGTGTTGTGCTGTGTTGTGTTGTGTTGTGCTGTGCTGTGCTGTGTTGTGCTGTGCTGTGTTGTGCTGTGCTGTGTTGTCTTGTGTTGTGTTGTGCTGTTTTGTGTTGTGATGTGCTGTGCTGTGCTGTGCTGTGTTGTGTTGTGTTGTGCTGTGTTGTCTTGTGTTGTGTTGTGTTGTGCTGTTTTGTGTTGTGTTGTGTTGTATTGTATTGTATTGTGTTGTGCTGTGTTGTGCTGTGCTGTGCTGTGCTGTGCTGTGATGTGCTGTGCTGTGCTGTGCTGTGCTGTGCTGTGCTGTGTGCTGTGTCCATGGTCTCTTATCAGAGGAAAACAGGGCTGTAGTGGGTTTATCACTGTGTTTATCTAACAGCATTGCATTACATTCAATTCACACACTGGCATCGCTACACTGCTTCAACTCACACACTGGCATCGCTGCACTGCTTCAACTCACACACTGGCATCGCTGCACTGCTTCAACTCACACACTGGCATCGCTGCACTGCTTCAACTCACACACTGGCATCGCTGCACTGCTTCAACTCACACACTGGCATCGCTGCACTGCTTCAACTCACACACTGGCATCGCTGCACTGCTTCACTGCACATTAGTAGGACTGCAGCTGCTTTGTGATATGATTCCATGGAAACCAGTATTGTGTTGATGTCCTGATCCAGGTTAAAGATTGAAGAGGAGTACGCTAAGAACCTCTCTAAGCTGTCTCTCTCACCCCTGGCGGCCCAGGAGGAAGGGTGAGTAACGGATGGATGGATGGATGGATGGATGGATGGATGGATGGATGGATGGATGGATGGATGGATGGATGGATGGATGGATGGATGGATGGATGGATGGATGGATGATGGATGATGGATGATGGATGGATGGATAGAAGGATGGATGATGAATGGATGGATGGATGGATGGATGGATGGATGGATGGATGGATGGATGGATGGATGGATGGATGGATGGATGGACGGACGGACAGGTGGATGATGGATGGACACCTTATTGATCCCTTGGGGGGAATTGTCATCAAGGCACAATCACCACTAAGTACACATTTACAATGAGTACACAAGATATACAAAAAGGATGTAAAAGATATACAAAAACCCTAATAATCAACAATAGTGTAACCAAGTGTATAGATAACCATAGATAAATCAGGATTCCTATGTAGATTGTGTACAAAACATGCATAAGATGTGTGTTAAAGTACCAAGTAAAATGTCCATGTTGATAAATAAATGAAAAGTAAGTAAATGTCCTCCAAGCTGGCTCAGGTCCAGAGCGTCCAGTCAGGCAGGGGATGCATGGACCAGCCTCCACAGGCTGGATGGACGGGTGTGGGTGGGTGGGTGGACAGGCTGGATGGTCGGGTGTGGGTGGGTGGGTGGGTGGACAGGCTGGATGGACGGGTGTTTCAGGCTGGATGGACGGGTGTTTCAGGCTGGATGGACGGGTGTGGGTGGACGGGTGTGGGTGGGTGGATGGACGGGTGTGGGTGGGTGGGTGGACAGGCTGGATGGACGGGTGTGGGTGGACGGGTGTGGGTGGACAGGCTGGATGGACGGGCTGGATGGACGGGTGTGGGTGGACGGGTGTGGGTGGGTGGGTGGACGGGTGTGGGTGGGTGGGTGGACAGGCTGGATGGACGGGTGTGGGTGGACGGGTGTGGGTGGGTGGGTGGGTGGACGGGTGTGGGTGGGTGGGTGGACAGGCTGGATGGACGGGTGTGGGTGGGTGGGTGGACAGGCTGGATGGACGGGTGTGGGTGGGTGGGTGGACAGGCAGATGGACCAAGCAGCTCTCTAGTCGACTATCTGCTTGTGTTATCTACCCTGGTTACTCAACTATCTGTCCATCTGTTACTGGGTTCTGTTTCCTGGGGCGAGTGATACAACTGAAATGTGTCCTTGCTTGCTCTGATCAGACGGTCTGTTTGCGGTTCCATGATCAAACTGTGCTAGAGTGTCTCTCCCCGCGGAGGTTCTGACCCGTTCTGACCTGTTCTGACCCGTTCTGACCTGTTCTGACCTGTTCTGACCCGTTCTGAATGTTGTAGAACCCTGGGGGAAGCCTGGGCCCAGCTGAAGAAGAGTCTCAGTGACGAGGCCGATGTCCACCTGAAGTTCTCCAACAAGGTACTGACTACCAGGCTGTATCCTGACTACCAGGCTGTATCCTGACTACCAGGCTGTATCCTGACTACCAGGCTGTATCCTGGCTACCAGGCTGTATCCTGACTACCAGGCTGTATCCTGACTACCAGGCTGTATCCTGACTACCAGGCTGTATCCTGACTACCAGGCTGTATCCTGGCTACCAGGCTGTATCCTGACTACCAGGCTGTATCCTGACTACCAGGCTGTATCCTGACTACCAGGCTGTATCCTGACTACCAGGCTGTATCCTGGATGTCCGCTTCATGTAACTTGGGACAGGCGGGACGACCACTGAAAGAACTCTTAAGGTGTCTGCACACTGCCCCAACCAACGCCAACCAACACCAACCAACACCAATGTAGGATTGGTGTGCCATGTTTGTTGGTGACTGTTGGCATTAGTTGGATGGATTTTGCAGCTGAATGTTAAACTTTCAACATTCTAACAACTGTCAACTGTAGATGGTGAGAGGTGGGAGGTGTCTGACGTTGGTTGGTGCAGTGTGCCGGCACCTTTACTTATAGGAGGACATTAGTCTGCATGTGACTGTCCTCAGTCAAGCCAAGGTTAATCCGTAGTGTCTTTGAGTAGCCATTGCCCTGACCATGTCCCAGTATAACATGGGTGAGGTGGGCGGCTGGATCTAACCACAAACCTTCCGCATGGAAATCCAAACTGCTGCACCCAGAGTTTTCCCAGAGATCAGTGGGCGATATTTGGACTTTTCAGTGGCAGGCAGAGCCTCTTATCACACTGGGTTGTGCAGTACGCTATGTGAAGCCGGATTTAGAGTGAGACTGTGCTCCTCCAGTGACTAGTCAGCCAGATCTCTATACTGGGACCACAGGAGGGAACCGAGGCAGACGGAAATAACACTGAGAAAGCCATGACGTTTCAACACACACACACACACACACACACACACACACACACACACACACACACACACACACACACACACACACACACACACACACACACACACATACACACACACACACACACACACACACACACACACACACCAGGGTTAGGTAATGTGTGCTTAGGTGGAAGAGAGGATGAGTAGTTATTTTCAGACTCTCTCTTCTGTCTCCTCTTTCTATCTCTCTCTTCTGTCTCCTCTCTCTCCTCTCTTCTATCTCCCTCTTCTCTCTCCTCTCTTCTATCTCTCCTCTCTCTCTCCTCTCTTCTCTCTCCTCTCTCTCTCTCTCTCTCTATTCTGCAGCTAGGTTCCAGTCCGTTGTAGCCCAAAGGCACACAATTCCCTGAGCCTCGCCAGTCTGTTGTCATGACCAGTTATTCATTAGATTGCATTACATTTCATTACATTACGTTACATTACAGTCATTTAGCAGACGCTTTTATCCAAAGCGACTTACAATAATTGCATTTAACGTAGGAAAAGCCAATGTGCTACTACTTGCCAGAACTCACAAGTGCATCTCCTTTCTATAACAAGTGACTAAGAGCATAATCTAGTGCTGAAGGCAAAGTGCAAGAATCGCAATCTTAAGTACAGTGCAATATAATACAATACAATAAGTGCTTAGGCGGGAGGATTGTTGTAGTACTTCTTGACGAGATGAGTTTTGAGCCTGCGACGAAAGATGGGCAGTGACTCTGCTGTCCTGACATCAGTGGGAAGTTCATTCCACCACTGCGGGGCCAGGACAGAGAAGAGCCGTGACCGTGTCGATCGACCGCAGGGGCCTCGGAGTGACGGGGCAACCAGTCGCCCCGAGGTAGCAGAGCGTAGCTGTGGAATTGTCCTGTAAATGCTACTTTAAATATTTGCTAATATGAATGAATGCCATTGAAATAGCCTAATGCCTTTAATAGTTTATAGGGATGCATTAATGATTCATTGATTTAAAACAGATAACAAACAAGTCTCATTTCAGTTTTCTATAAAATCATGCATATGTCAAAAACATGGCGCGGCCGCAGGAATAACAAGGTAGTTATTGTGATTTTTACAATGTAGTTTCATAGTGTGGCCAACTGGGAACCCTGCGTGGAGGCAGGTCAGACACATGGCTGACAGGACTATCTCCATCAGGAGGGCTAGTGTGTCCAAACCACCTCCGTTACACCTGGTTCCCTGTGTATCCCAGCTCCATTCCGAGGTGGAGAAGCCCCTGCTGACGTTCAGAGAGCACAACTTCAAGAAGGACATGAAGAAGTATGATCATCACATCGCCGACCTCCGCAAGCAGCTGGCCAGCCGCTATGTCGGCGTGGAGAAGGTAGGGGGCGCCGATACAGCGGCGGAGATCAAACCCAGGTCTTCTGCTTCAGACTCCTGTCCTTAGACATGCCAGTGCACAGAGAGGCCTGCATCCATCGCAGCCCACGCATTCATCTCACATTTAACCCCGATAGGCTGGGAATGGGCTAGAGGAGGACTGGGCTAGAGGAGGTTAATAGGACTGGGCTAGAGGAGGACTGGGCTAGAGGAGGTTAATAGGACTGGGCTAGAGGAGGTTAATAGGACTGGGCTAGAGGAGGTTAATAGGACTGGGCTAGAGGAGGCTAATAGGACTGGGCTAGAGGAGGTTAATAGGACTGGGCTAAAGGAGGACTGGGCTAGAGGAGGTTAATAGGACTGGGCTAGAGGAGGACTGGGCTAGAGGAGGACTGGGCTAGAGGAGGTTAATAGGACTGGGCTAGAGGAGGACTGGGCTAGAGGAGGTTAATAGGACTGGGCTGGAAGAGGTTAATAGGACTGGGCTAGAGGAGGTTAATAGGACTGGGCTAGAGGAGGTTAATAGGACTGGGCTAGAGGAGGTTAATAGGACTGGGCTAGAGGAGGACTGGGCTAGAGGAGGTTAATAGGACTGGGCTAGAGGAGGTTAATAGGACTGGGCTAGAGGAGGCTAATAGGACTGGGCTAGAGGAGGTTAATAGGACTGGGCTAGAGGAGGCTAATAGGACTGGGCTAGAGGAGGCTAATAGGACTGGGCTAGAGGAGGTTAATAGGACTGGGCTAGAGGAGGACTGGGCTAGGGGAGGTTAATAGGACTGGGCTAGAGGAGGTTAATAGGACTGGGCTAGAGGAGGTTAATAGGACTGGGCTAGAGGAGGTTAATAGGACTGGGCTAGAGGAGGTTAATAGGACTGGGCTAGAGGAGGTTAATAGGACTGGGCTAGAGGAGGACTGGGCTAGAGGAGGTTAATAGGACTGGGCTAGAGGAGGTTAATAGGACTGGGCTAGAGGAGGACTGGGCTAGGGGAGGTTAATAGGACTGGGCTAGAGGAGGTTAATAGGACTGGGCTAGAGGAGGCTAATAGGACTGGGCTAGAGGAGGACTGGGCTAGGGGAGGTTAATAGGACTGGGCTAGAGGAGGTTAATAGGACTGGGCTAGAGGAGGTTAATAGGACTGGGCTAGAGGAGGTTAATAGGACTGGGCTAGAGGAGGTTAATAGGACTGGGCTAGAGGAGGTTAATAGGACTGGGCTAGAGGAGGTTAATAGGACTGGGCTAGAGGAGGTTAATAGGACTGGGCTAGAGGAGGTTAATAGGACTGGGCTAGAGGAGGTTAAAGGAGTAGTAAAGGGAGAAATCATGTTTAGCCCTGTTTTAAGGTTACTTATGATCATATACAGGTTCAGATCAAAACGTTGACAAAACTAGCACTTTTGAGAAAGTCTGATAATTGCTCTACCATCGTTTTGGTCATACAATGGATGTGGGTGGGCACCTTGAAAAATCATTCAAAAACATGTTAAACTCTCGATTTCAAAGACAAGAAGCTCACCGAGGGGGTAATTGGTGTCCGTTGGTGTTCTGACATCAAATTCACCGCAAAGTATGAATCCTGTAGGGTTTTATTGATAATTAGTATGAAATCCATTTACTTGTATTGAAGCGACCGTTGTAGATGAGTAGATCAATCCGCAGAGGGGATTCAGGAAGCGGAACTACTTACGGTAGCTATTGTTATTGTTTATGTTGCTAGGCTACCTAGTTTGCTGAAGTTTACACACGTATGTGCTGCGACTAAAGAGTTCTATGCTAAATAATTTAAAAAGCCTTTCCAGATGAACTAGAATTTTACTTTATGGCGAATTATATGTCAGAACGCCAACTAACACCTCGGTGAGTTTCTTGTCTTTGAAATCGAGAGTTTAACATGTTTTCAAGGTGCCCACCCACATCCATTGTATGACCAAAACGGTGGTAGAGCAATTATCAGACTTTCTCAAAAGTGCTAGTTTTGTCAACGTTTTGATCTGAACCTGTATATGATCATAAGTAACCTTAAAACAGGGCTAAACATGATTTCTCCCTTTACTACTCCTTTAATAAGACTGGGCTAGAAGACTGGGCTAGAGGAGGTTAATAGGACTGGGCTAGAGGAGGACTGGGCTAGAGGAGGTTAATAGGACTGGGCTAGAGGAGGACTGGGCTAGAGGAGGTTAATAGGACTGGGCTAGAGGAGGTTAATAGGACTGGGCTAGAGGAGGTTAATAGGACTGGGCTAGAGGAGGCTAATAGGACTGGGCTAGAGGAGGTTAATAGGACTGGGCTAGAGGAGGACTGGGCTAGAGGAGGACTGGGCTAGAGGAGGTTAATAGGACTGGGCTAGAGGAGGCTAATAGTACTGGGCTAGAGGAGGTTAATAGGACTGGGCTAGAGGAGGTTAATAGGACTGGGCTAGAGGAGGACTGGGCTAGAGGAAGACTGGGCTAGAGGAGGTTAATAGGACTGGGCTAGAGGAGGCTAATAGGACTGGGCTAGAGGAGGACTGGGCCAGAGGAGGTTAATAGGACTGGGCTAGAGTAGGACTGGGCTAGAGGAGGTTAATAGGACTGGGCTAGAGGAGGTTAATAGGACTGGGCTAGAGGAGGACTGGGCTAGAGGAGGTTAATAGGACTGGGCTAGAAGACTGGGCTAGAGGAGGTTAATAGGACTGGGCTAGAAGACTGGGCTAGATGAGGTTAATAGGACTGGGCTAGAAGACTGGGCTAGAGGAGGTTAATAGGACTGGGCTAGAGGAGGTTAATAGGAGTGGGCTAGAGGAGGTTAATAGGACTGGACTAGAGGAGGTTAATAGGACTGGGCTAGAGGAGGTTAATAAGACTGGGCTAGAGGAGGTTAATAGGACTGGGCTAGAGGAGGTTAATAGGACTGGGCTAGAGGAGGTTAATAGGACTGGGCTAGAGGAGGTTAATAGGACTGGGCTAGAGGAGGTTAATAGTACTGGGCTAGAGGAGGTTAATAGGAGTGGGCTAGAGGAGGTTAATAGGACTGGGCTAGAGGTTAATAGGACTGGGCTAGAGGAGGTTAATAGGACTGGGCTAGAGGAGGTTAATAGGACTGGGCTAGAGGAGGTTAATAGGAGTGGGCTAGAGGAGGTTAATAGGACTGGGCTAGAGGTTAATAGGACTGGGCTAGAGGAGGTTAATAGGACTGGGCTAGAGGTTAATAGGACTGGGCTAGAGGAGGTT